>NC_068934.1:12140554-12443584 GCF_023091745.1 Budorcas taxicolor | reverse complement strand
ATCAAGAGGCTCTTTAGTTTCTCTTTTCTTTCTGCCATTAAACTGGTGTCATCTGCATATCTGAGGTTATTGATATTTCTCCTAGCAATCTTGATTCCAGTTTGTGAATTGTCCAGGCCAGCATTTCTCATGAAGCACTCTGCATATAAGCTAAATAAGCAGGGTGACCATATACAGCCTTGACGTACTCCTTTCCCAATTTGGAACCAGTATGTTGTTCCATGTCTGGTTCTAACTGTTGTTTCTTGACATGCATACAGATTTCTCAGGAGGCAGGTAAGGTGGTCTGGTATTCCCATCTCTTTAAGAATTTTGCACAGTCTGTTATGATCCATTCAGTCAAAGGCTTTAGCGTAGTCAATGAAGCAGAAGTAGATGTTTGTTTTTGGAAATTCCCTTGCTTTTTCTGTGATCCAATGGATGTTGACAGTTTGATGTCTGGTTTCTCTGCCTTTTCTAAAACCAGCTCATACATATGGATGTTCTTGGTTCATGAACTGTTGAAACCCAGCTTGAATGATTTTGAACATTGTCTTGCTAACATGTGAAATGAGTACAATTGTGCAGTAGTTTGAACATTCTTTGGCTTTGCCCTTCTTTGGGATTGGAATGAAAACTGACCTTTTCCAGTCCTGTGGCCATTGCTAAGTTTTCCAAATTTGCTGGCATATTGAGTGCAGTACTTTAACAGCATCATCTTTTAGGATTATAAACAGGTGGAATTCCATCACCTTCACTAGCTTTGTTTATAGTAATGCTTCCTAAGGCCTACTTGACTTCACACTCCAGGATATCTGGCTCTAGGGGAGTGATCACACCATTGTTATCTGGGTCATCAAGACCTTTTTTTTAGACAGCTCTTCTGTGTATTCTTCCCATCTCTTCTGCTTTTGTTAGGTCCTTACTCTTTCTGTCCTTAATTGTGTCCATCTTTGCAAGACGTGTTCCCTTGGTATCTCTAATTTTCTCGAGATCTCTAGTCTTTCCCATCATATTGTTTTCTTCTATTTCTTTGCATTGTTCACTTAAGAAGGCTTTCTTATCATTCCTTAGTATTCTTTAGAACTCTGCACTCAGTCGGGTATATCTTTCCTTTTCTGCTTTGCCTTTCACTTCTTGATTAATTAATCATAAGATTGTGGCCTACAATTTTCTTACAATGTTTTGGTATCAGGGTTATGTTGGCCTCAAAATGTAGTAAAAGTATGATTTTAAAATTAAAAAAAAAATTGCTTTTATAAAACCAAACAAACTCTACCCTCTAGTGACCATACTAGTTTATTCCCCCTTTTAGCAAGACTCAGAGGAGATACCTGTACTCACTGTCATTAACTTCTCTCCTTTCATTACGAAATCTGCTTCACACAGTTTCTCACCCTATTACACTACAGAAACTCCGTTTTCACTTGATCCATAAGTTATTAAATTCAGCAGTTAAATTTTCAGTTCCCATCTTAACATGACTTACCAGCAACATTTGAGTGGCCTCATCCTCTGGAAACATTTAGCTCCTGGGGTCCTGCTTGATTTCCGCCTACCTCATTGGCTTTTCCTTTTGTCCCCTTTGCTGCTTCCTCCGTTTCTCCCCAAGGGGCACCTGGCCACACTCCAGGCCTCAGTCTGTCTACCTCTGTTACCTGCTCCACCCGTCGGAGCATCTCTCTCTCAACTAATACTATTTCTTCTTGTGTGATTTTTCAGGTAGAAAACCTTGAAGTCATCCTTCACGTTTTCTTTCTCTTTTAGGAAGAGAAAGGAAGCTTTCTCCACACCCAAGCTTTTAGGAAATCTGTAAACTGTCCCTTCTAAACATACCCACAATCATTCCTCACCTCCTCCACTTCGACCACAGCTGCCCCGCCTCCATCATTCAGGCCGAGTCCCAGCCGGCCTCCGGCTTCATCTCTGTCCCTCGGCAGTCTGCTGTCAACGTGGCGGCCAGAGTGACTGTCTCACAGCGTGAGTGAGATAACGCCCTGTCCCTCTGCTGACAACCCGCCACGGCGCCGCCTTCCCTCAGTTCAGTTCCATTCACTCGCTCCGTCGTGTCTGACTCTCTGCGACCCCATGAATCACAGCACGCCAGGCCTCCCTGTCCATCAGCAGCTCCCAGAGTTCACTCAGACTCACGTCCATCGAGTCAGTGATGCCATCCAGCCATCTCATCCTCTGTTGTCCCCTTCTCCTCCTGCCCCCAATCCCTCCCAGCATCAGAGTCTTTTCCAATGAGTCAACTCTTCCCATGAGGTGGCCAAAGTACTGGAGTTTCAGCTTTAGCATCATTCCCTCCAAAGAACACCCAGGGCTGATCTCCTTCAGAATGGACTGGTTGGATCTCTTTGCAGTCCAAGGGACTCTCAAGAGTCTTCTCCAACACCACAGTTCAAACGCATCAATTCTTTGGCGCTCAGCCTTCTTCACAGTCCAACTCTCACATCCATACATGACCACTGGAAAAACCATAGCCTTGACTAGACGGACCTTAGTCGGCAAAGTAATGTCTCTGCTTTTGAACATGCTGTCTAGGTTGGTCATAACTTTTCTTCCAAGGAGTAAGCGTCTTTTAATTTCATGGCTGCAGTCACCATCTGCAGTGATTTTGGAGCCCCCAAAATAAAGTCTGACACTATTTCCACTGTTTCCCCATCTATTTCCCATGCAGTGATGGGACCAGATGCCATGATCTTAAGAGGAAAGCAAAGCCTTATTGGGGCTGGTGAGGCTGTGCTCTCTGTGACTCACCCATTACCTCTCAGTCCTCATCTCCCACTTTCCTTCTCCTCCTCTCACCAGAGTGAATTCCTCAAATAAAAAAGGCAGAGCTCTTCCCGTGTCCCAGAGGTCAGCCTGGCCCACTCTCCTCTCCTTCATTCTTTGCTAAAATGTCACCTCCTCAGTGTGGCCTACTCTGACTGCCTTATTGAAATGTTCAACTCCTCTCCCAGCACCTCAGATTCACCTTACATTGCTCCTTTGGCTTTCATTGCACTACCATGTCCTAATAGATTACGATTATATAATTTCATTATTGACTACTTAAATAAAAGGTTTTCCCACTAGAATATAAGAAGCACTGTGAGGCAGCAATTTTCTTTCTTTCCTTCCTACCTCTCCCCTCCTCCTTTCCTCTCTCTCTCTCTCCACCCTCCTTCCTTCCTTCCTTTTATATTCCTAACACTTACAATAGTGCCTTACATACACTAGCTGGTGAAGAAACTGCTATTGCATGAAGGCATAAATGAACGGTTAGTACTCATTAGGCACTGCATCAATGGCTTACATACTTTATTTATGCTCACAATAAGGCTGAGAGGTATTATCATCCCCAGTTTACAGATAAGGAACTTAGTGTCCTAAGTGATAAACTTGATAAAGCTCACAAAGTTGTAGAGCCTTTCCAGCTAGACAGCTGGGCTTCCCAGGTGGTGCTAGGGGTAAAGAACCTGCCTGTCAATGCAGGTAGATGCTGGAGACAAGGTCTTGATCCCTGGGTGGGGAAGATCCCCTGGAGGCGGGCACAGCAACCCACTCCAGTATTCTTGCCTGGAGACTCCAAGGACAGAGAAGCCTGGCTGATGGGCTATGGTCCACAGGGTTGCAAAGAGTTGGACGCGACTGAAGGGACTTTGCACACTCGCACCTAGAAAACTGCTGAGGAGATGATATTCGGTAGAGCAGTCAGGGTAGGGAGGGTGTAGCCTGGGCATAGCAGCAGAAGCCCTCAGCATAACCACGGCCAGGATTGCTTGTAACTGGAAATACATAGTTGTTCTTTTCAAATGACTAAGTCCTTTTTGTCTTCAAAATAGAACCCAGTGTTAACTTTCCTGGAAATCTTTCCTGGATTCTCCCAAGAGATTAATTCAGCAGGCCCCCTTGTGGTCTACACTGGAGAAATGACTGACCTTAGTGTAAGAAGGAAGAAGAGGTAAAAGAGATTTATTGTGTACTTCATAGGTGGTGGGTACTTCAAGCGGTATGACTTCCATTATCCTATGGGATAAAATTCGGAGACTCTGAGACTTAGAAAGTTGAAATAACTTGATCAAGATCACAAGGTTAGTAAAAGGTGAAGCTAGGACTGGATCCTAGGTCTGCCCGATTTCTAAGTGAATACTTTATTTTTTTTTTTACCTTCCATACCAACCTCAGAAACTATCAACTCTAATCATGGTATTTCCCTGTGTGATGCTATGATTTATTATAAGAAATACACATTTGGTCTTTGTTCCTGTTTCTGGTTCAGAGCTCCTAAAACCCCTGGAATTTTCCAAAGTGATGACAGAAAGACAAAGGTGTCTTTTATTGTGTTAATGACTCCACTAGGGATAGAGGCTGGTTGCTGGGAGAGCCAATTGTGTAAGAACATTCAGTCTTCCCTCCTCCTCTTTCCTCTCTGCCCGTTACCCCCCCCCACCCCCCCACCCCCCCCCACCGCCACCAGCCCAAGACCTTATGGAAGAGAATGGGAGCTGGAAACTGAGTTCAGTCACCTGTGGGCAAAGATTTAATCAATTATGCTTATGAACGGGGCCTCCATGAAATGCGAGAGTATGGAGAGCTTCTGGGTTGTTGAACAGGGGATGTGGGGAGTGTCGTGCCTGGAGAGGGCATGGAAACTTGCGCTTTCCCCCATGCCTTGCCCTGTGCATCTCCTCCATCAGGCTTTTCTTGAGTTATACCCTTTTATAACAAACTGGTGATCTCGTAAGTAAAATGTTTCTCTGACTTCCATGAACTGCTCTAGCAAACTAATTGAGCTCAAGGAAGGGGGCATTGGAAATGTCAACAAATAGGTGACCCACCAGCTGGTCAGAAGCACAGGTGACAACCTGGACTTGTTTCTGAAGTAGTGGGGTGGGGTTGGGGGCAGTCTTATGGGGCTGAGCCTTTAGCCTGTGGAATCTGAAGCTATCTCTAGGGTCAGAGTTGAGTTTAATTAATAGGACACTTAGCCGGGCCTCCCTGGTAGCTCAGTTGGTAAAGAATCCGCCTGCAATGCAGGAGACCCCAGTTGGATTCCTGGGTTGAGAAAATCCGCTGGAGAAGGGATAGGCTACCCACTCCAGGATTATTGGGCTTCCCTTGTGGCTCAAAGAATCTGCCCACAATGTGGGAGACCTGGGTTGGGACGTTCCCTAGAGAAGGGAATGGCTACACACTCCAGTATTCTCACCTGGAGAATTCCATGGACTGTATAGTCCATGGGGTCGCAAAGAGTCGGACAATTCTGAGCCACTTTCACTTTCACTTAGCTGGTGTCAAGAAATGGCATGTTGGGGTGAGGAATACCTGCCCCCATCCATACAGATGTTTGCATGGGGAAATTGGAGGCCAGAATACTCTGCTTAAACCCTTTCCACAAGCTTCTGCTGTCTTTCATCTTAATTCCCTCTTAAGGTGTATGAGGTGCCTCCTTCCTCACTAATCTCACCCTCTCAGAATTCCCTCTCTCTCCTTGTATCCAAATCACCTCACCCACTGTGCTCTCCCTGTCTCCTGGGCCAGTGGACAGGCTGTTATCCCATTTCATGTTTTCTTCCTTGCCCAGCCCCTTGGTCTGGCTGTCTTTTCTACATCTTTCAAGGCCAAGGTCAGATACCATTTCTTTAGAGACATATTCCTGGTCCCCTAGTCTAGGTCAGGTCCCCTGGGTGTGTCCCCCTCTGGTAGCACATTCAGAACTCAGATTTGCAAACTCCATGAGGGTATAGATGGGACCCATCATGTTCATTGTGTGCTCAGGTGCTCAGTCGTGTATAACTCTTTGCAACTCCATGGACGGTAGCCCACCAGACTTCTCTGTCCATGGGATTTCCCAGGTAAGTATCCTGGAGTGGGTTGCCATTTCGTCCTCCAGGGGATCTTTCCGTCCCAGGGATTGAACCTGCATCTCCTGCGGCTCTTGCATTGGCAAGCGGATTCTTTACCACTGAGCCACCTGGGAAACCCATCATACTCACCACTATATCTCGAATTCATGGTACTGTCTTATTCAGGGTAAGACAATATATTTTTCTACATATATTTTCCTTATTTTTCCTGTCCCAACCAATAGTAAAACTGCAGGCCATGCTCCATTGGATTTGATCCTTATCTTTCTCAAAGACCAAAATGTGGATTCAATACAAAAGAACTGATCATTAATTCTTCATTTATTAGAAAGGGTTTGTAACTGTTGCACAGAACAACACAGACTTCTCAGACAAGGTACACTGGTTTGTAAATCCCTTAATCTCAGGAAGACATTTTTAATTACCATGGGACACAATGAGCTGGAAACAGAAAATCACCATTAGAAATATTATTCACGGTCCACAGACATTGGCAGAGCCCACATCCTGTCCTTGCTTGAATCGCCTGTTGGCATGCTTAGATGAGCAGAGCTAGGAGGGCACTGCCAGCTGCCCAAATGCCGGCCCTGGCCCTTCCCAAAGGAGGCCTCTCTCCAGGAATCATTTCTTCTGTTTAAGAAACTATTATGAGTCTCAAGATCTTAGATCCAAACAATTCCTCATACAGAATTCAGTGAGCCACATGATTCCTAAGGGACATTGATCATTTATCTGCTGTGTCCAAATATCCTTCTTTGGGGGCAATCCAAGACTGGAAGGAGGTACAGTCTTGTCCCCCCTAGAAAGGTGGGGGAGCGCAGCTAGAGTAGGTGCCCAGGCAGATATGCCTGCCGGGAACTCAGAACCACCACACTAAGGTGTGAGATACATGGAGAGGAGTGAGAGGCTTTCAAGCACCCCCAGGAGTGTGGCCAGCCTGTCAGTGACCTGTGATAATGACCTCAAGAACAGCATGCTTAACAGACTGACCTTCAGCAGAATTTCCTTCCTGGCTTCTGAGCTTGGTTCCCCAGTCTTCCTGGGGTTCAGTGAGCTCTCTGTTCTTTCCCTAATAAATTCCTTCTCCATTTAAGTCACTCAGTGTCTGTCGTCTGGAACTCTGGCTGGTAAATCCAGTATGGCCCTCCCGGCAGGCATAGTCCTAGAGTAGTTAGCATCACAGGCAAGGAAGCTGGTTGTTACAGGAGACCCATGCCTGGCTTCAAGTTAGAAGCCTTCACTTTCCTCCTGTATAAAATAACAAGGTGATCATCTTCCTACCTATCCTGAAGGGTTGCTATCAGAATCAAGTCAAGATAATGTCCACAGGAAGGGACTTGGTACCTAGAAATGGTGAGGCAAATTGAACAGTTATGAGGGCTTAGCTAGCACAATAGCTAGACGAGAAACCAAATTGGAAAGCAGTCCGAAAGCAATCCACTTTCAGTTGAGGATCACCCCTTCCTCACAATCTGAGAGGTCTCCGCACAGGTTCCTCTCTATCGGGGGTCAGCTGTGATAGAGCATTTTCAGTGTGTACGTGAAGAAGGCTCAGGATCAAGCGTTGCTTCACCCTTTGAAGCTTGCATCGCCAAAGCAAGGCTCTTTATCACTTAATAGCTTTTTGGAAGAAGAGTGTATTTTACAAATAGATTTGTAGACAAACTTTATGATAGTATTTGGGCTTCCCAGGTGGTACAGTGGTTAACAACCCACCTGCCAATGCAGGAGACTTGGGCTCAATCCCTGGGTTGGGAAGACTCCTCTGGAGGAGGAAATGGTAACACGCTCCAGTATTCTCTCTGTTTTGCTCTTTCTTTCTTTTTCAATTAAGGATAATTTATAATACGATGTTTCTGCCATACATCAACCTGGATTAGCCATAGGAATCCATTGTCCCCTTCCTCGTGAGCCTCCCTGCCCTCACCCCATCCCATCCCTCTAGGTTGTCAGAGGGTCCTGGCTTGAGTTCCCTGAGGCACGCAGCGCACTCCCGCTGGCTATCTAATTACATGTTAGTGTTTATGTCTCCAGGCTACTCTCTCCATTCGTCCCACCCTCTCCTCCCTGCTCTCCGGTGTCCACAAGTATCCTCTATGTCTGCATCTCCATTGCTGCTGCTGCTGCTGCTGCTAAGTCACTTCAGTCGTGTCTGACTCTGTGTGACCCCATAGACGGCAGCCCACCAGGCTCCCCCGTCCCTGGGATTCTCCAGGCAAGAGGACTGGAGTGGGGTGCCATTGCCTTCTCTGGCATCTCCATTGCTGCCCTGCAAATAAGTTTTATCAGTACCATCTTTCTAGATTCCATATATATGCATTAATATATGATATTTACGTTTCTCTTTCTGACTTACTTCCCTATGTATAATAGGCTCTAAGTTCATCCACTTCATTTGCACTAACTCAGATGGTTTCCTTTTTATGTCTGAATAATATTCCATTGTGTATATGTACCATAGTCTCTTTATCCGCTCATCTGTCGATGGACATCTAGGTTGCTTCCAGGTCCTGGCTATTGTAAATGGTGCTGCAATGAACACTGGGTACACGTGTCTTTTTCAGTTATGGCTTTCTCAGGGTGTATGCCCAGTAGGGGGATTGCTGGGTCATATGGTAGTTTTATTCCTAGTTTTTAAAGGAATCTCCATACTGTCTTCCATAGTGGCTGTATCAATTTACATTCCCATCAACAGTGAAAAGGGGTTTTCTTTTCTCCGCATCCTCTCCAGCATTTATTGTTTGCAGATTTTTTGATGATGGTCATTCTGAACAATGTGAGGTGATATCTCATTGTAGTTTTGATTTGCGTTTCTCTAATAATGAGCAAGGTGGACAGGGAGGCGTGGCGTGCTGCAGGTCATGGGGTCGCAAAGAGTCTGACGCGACTGAACTGAATAATGAGCGATGTTGAGTGACTTTTCATGTGTTTATTAGCCATCTGTATGTCTTCTTTGGAGAAATGTCTGTTTAGGTCTTTTGCCCACTTTTTGATTGGGTTGTTTGGTTTTCTGTATTGAGTTGCATAAGCTGCTTGTATATTTTGGAAATTAATCTTTTATCAGTTGTTTTATTTGCTATTATTTTCTCCCATCCTGAGTGTTTTCTTTTCATCTTGTTTATGGTTTCCTTTGCTGTGCAAAAGCTTTTAAGTATAGCATTGGCACAAAAACAGAAACATAAACAAATGGAACAAGAGAGAAAGTCCAGAGATAAACCCATACGCCTATGGGTGCCTTATCTTTGACAAAGGAGGCAAGAATATACAATGGGGCAAAGATAGGTTCTTCAATAAGTGGTGCTTGGAAAACTGGACAGCTACATGTAAAAGAAAGAAATTAGAACACTTCCTAACACCATACACAAAGATAAATTCAAAATGGATTAAAGACCTAAATCTAAGTCCAGAAACTATAAAACTCTTAGAGGAAAACATAGGCAGAACACTCTATAACATAAATCATAGCAGGATCCTCTGTGTCCCACCTCCTAGAGTAATGGAAGCAAAACAAAAATAAATAAGTGAGACCACTTCAGTATTCTTGCCTGAAGAATCCCACGGACAGAGGAGCCTGGCGGGTTATAGAGTCCATGGGGTCGCAGAGTTAGATATGACTGAACAACTGAGCACGCATGCGTGCTGATCTCTGAGAGTTCCTGTAAGTCAATTAGGAAAGAAGATGTCTGTTTTGGAAAATACATTCCATTGCCAGAAAGCTAAAAGTTTTAAGATATTCTGAGTCTTCAGGGAAGAAGGGGTTCTTGGGGCCAAGGTTTCAGATGAATACAACGAGCCCTAGGAGTCCGGGTGCCTTCAGAGAAGTGGGCAAGGATGAGTCATTCATTCATCTAGTGACTTTTGCCCAGTAACTGTTCTGTGTTAATCAGTGAACAGATGCTAACACACAGTCCCTGCCTCAGGGGAAGCTTCAGAGGCTTTAGAGATTGCTTTCAGTCTCCTCAATTTTAGAATCTATGTGTACAGTGGCTTCCTGTGGTAGCTCATATTTCTCCTTGTAAATAGCTTATTATTTCAGGCATTTATGTTTTTCTCACTAACTGGACTTAGAGGGCAGGCGGCCTCAGACATAAGCAAATTGCCAAGTTCAATTTTTTCTCTAAAGGCTAGCACTGCAGAAAGAGCATAGCTTTGGTATCAGAAGCAATGGTCATTCAAATGACACCTTTGAATGACCGTCTTTGTGATTCTGGGCAAATAATTGAATTTCTGCAAGCCTTCAACCTGACATTAGGATGTCAATGGAATTTGGATTCAGTGAAATCATAATGTGATTTCAGCACAGATTCTCAAAAATATTGAGCATTTTATTCCTAATTCTCCACTGTTGTTGCTTCCTCAGAGTCCTCTTTGTTGGGGAGCTTTTCCTCCAGAAGCCTTCCCACACCCCAGGCTGGGCACAGCCTTTCCTTGTGCCCATGTGGTCCCAGTTCAGTTCAGTCGCTCAGTCGTGTCCGACTCTTTGCAACTCCATGAATCGCAGCACGCCAGGCCTCCCTGTCCATCACCAACTCCCGGGGTTCACTCAGACTCACGTCCATCGAGTCAGTGATGCCATCCAGCCATCTTATCCTCTGTCGTCCCCTTCTCCTCCTGTCCCCAATCCCTCCCAGCATCAGAGTCTTTTCCAATGAGTCAACTCTTCGCATAAGGTGGCCAAAGTACTGGAGTTTCAGCTTTAGCATCATTCCTTCCAGAGAAATCCCAGGGCTGATCTCCTTCAGAATGGACTGGTTGCATCTCCTTGCAGTCCAAGGGACTCTCAAGAGTCTTCTCCAACACCACAGTTCAAAACCATCAATTCTTCAGTGCTCAGCTTTCTTCACAGTCCAACTCTCACATCCATACATGACCACTGGAAAAACCATAGCCTTGACTAGATGGACCTTTGTTGGCAAAGTAATGTCTCTGCTTTTCAACATGCTGTCTAAGTTGGTCATAACTTTTCTTCCAAGGAGTAAGTGTCTTTTAATTTCATGGCTGTAATCACCATCTGCAGTGATTTTGGAGCCCCCCCAAAATAAAGTCTGACACTGTTTCCACTGTTTCCCCATCTATTTCCCATGAAGTGATGGGACCAGATGCCATGATCTTAGTTTTCTGAATGTTGAGCTTTAAGCCAACTTTTTCACTCTCCTCTTTCACTTTCATCAAGAGGCTTTTTAGCTCCTCTTCACTTTCTGCCATGAGGGTGGTGTCATCTGCATATCTGAGGTTATTGATATTTCTCACGGCAATCTTTATTCCAGCTTGTGCTTCTTCCAGCCCAGCATTTCTCATGATGTACTCTGCATATAAATTAAATAAGCAAGGTGACAATATACAGCCTTGATGTACCCCTTTTCCTATTTGGAACCAGTCTGTTGTTCCATGTCCAGTTCTAACTTTTGCTTCCTGACCTGCATATAAGTTTCTCAGGAGGCAGGTCAGGTGGTCTGGTATTCCCATCTCTTTCAGAATTTTCCACAGTTTATTGTGATCCACACAGTCAAAGGCTTTGGCATAGTCAATAAAGCAGAAATAGATGTTTTTCTGGAACTCTCTTGCTTTTTCGATGATCCAACGGATGTTGGCAATTTGATCTCTGGTTCCTCTGCCTTTTCTAAAACCAGCTTGAACATCTGGAAGTTTACGGTTCAGATTGCTGCAGCCTGGCTTGGAGAATTTTGAGCATTACTTTACTAGCGTGTGAGATGAGTGCAATTGTGCGGTAGTTTGAGCATTCTTTGGCATTGCCTTTCAGGATTTATCATTTACACTTTCTGTGTTAGTTTATAAATAACCTATTTATTTGTCTGTCTCCCCTTATTCACTAAGGGCACACTCATCTAGTAGTTTCTGCTGCTTAGTAGATGCTTAGGAAATGTCTTGTGGGTTGGTTTTAAGCAAATAGATTAATAAATAATGTAAAGAATATGTGTATAAAGAATATCCTTTATCTAATGCTCCACGTGCTGCCTCTAATTTCTCCTGCTGTTTGTGTGGGCTCTTTCTCAATGGAGGGGAATAATTCCTTCATCTTTGATTTTTGGTTGCACTCTCCCCACCCCACCCCCTGAGCTCTATAATTAACATTTTAACATGAAAATGTTACTTATCCCAAATGAAACACCTGCCTGAGTTTTTCTGGAGATCAATTTAAGGCAGAATTTCTAAAAGTATGTCCAGTTTGATAGTTACTCATATTCCAGCAGCAGGGGCAGGGGAATATTCTTTAGTTAAGTAAGGGTAGAAAATGCTTTAATAGCATTTCTTTATTTGTTATAAAGAACTTCTTAGATCCTTATTTGATCACGAACCTTTTTTTTTTTTTTCATCTAGTGTTTCACAGATCTGGTATTAGGTAGAACACATATGTAGAAATATCTCTTTGTTAAAAGCTGAAATTGGTATCACTGAGCTGAATTTCAGACTTTGAAGGCTACTTTTAGCTGAGTCCTTCAGTAGCTGTCTCGTGGGTTATCAGAGGTCCGTTTTTACATGGTTCCCAATGTACTGTTTTGCAGCACATTTACAAATGTGTGTGTGTGTGTGTGTGTGTGTGTGTGTGTTTGTGTGTGGGGTGTGTGTGCGTGTGCATGTGTGTGTGTGTGTGTGCGCGCGTTTTTTACATGGTTTTTACATGGTTCCCAATGTACTGTTTTGCAGCACATTTACAAAGTGGGGTGTGTGTGTGTGTGTGTGTGTGTTTCTGTGTGGGGTGTGTGTGTGTGCGTGTGCGTGTGTGTGTGTGCGCACGTGCGTGTGTGTGTGTGCGTGTGTGTGTATACACCTGTTGGGTAGGGGTCCACAGGCAGCAGGAGGAAATAACCTGCAGGCGGCAGACGTTTCCTTTCTTTTCTAATCCTATGTTGTCATGACGATACCTGGTTTTGACTGAACTTTTCTCGAACCTTGAGCTAACTAATGCGTGTTTCTTATGGAAATGTTTTTCTTAAGCTATGTTAATGAACTACGTATTTGCTTGGAAATCTGCCTTTTTTCAAGATTCAGGGCAATTGTTTTACAGCCAGGGATGACTCACCCCCTGCCAATGCTATTCAAAATGCATGTTGTGGGAGGGGGCCTGGTGCAGCTCTCTCAGTTTTGAGGGCTTTCTTTTCTCTGATTCAGTTGAGTTCAGTTGCTCAGTCATGTCCGACGATTTGCGACCCCATGGACTGCAGCATGCCAGGCCCCCTGTCCATCTGATTAGCAGCTTGTTAACAGGTATATAACTCCTTGCTAAAAACTAGCAAGGGGGCACTCTTTCTGTCCCCTTCTGATGTCTGTGTCAGAAGCTTTCTCTATCCCTTTTATACTTTAATAAAACTTTGCTACACAAAGTTCTGAGCCTCATCTCTGGTACTGGATTGAAATCCTCTCTTCTGGAGGTAACTAACCCTTGTGTAGCACATGGCTCACAGCTGCAACCTTTCACACACACACACACACACAGACACAGACACACACACACACACACCCCCCCAACCAAACTAATCACATGGATCAGAGCCTTGTCTAATTCAATGGAACTATGAGCCATGCCATGTAGGGGCACCCAAGATGGACAGGTCATGGTGGAGAGTTCTGACAAAACACGGTCCACTGGAGAAGGGAATAGCAAACCACTTCAGTATTCTTGCCTTGAGAACCCCATGAACAGTATGAAGAGGCAAAAAGATATGACACTGAAAGATGAACTCCCCAGGTTGGTAGGTGCCCAATATGCTACTGGAGAAGAGTGGAGAAATAGCTCCAGAAAGAATGAAGAGACGGAGCCAAAGTGAAAAATAACACCCAGTTGTGGATGTGACTAGTGATGGAAGGAAAGTCTAATGCTGGAAAGAGCAATATTGCATAGGAACCTGGAATGTTAAGTCCATGAATCAAGGTAAATTGGAAGTGGCCAAACAGGAAATGTCAGGAGTAAACATTGAAATTTTAGGAATCAGTGAACTAAAATGGACTGGAATGGGTGAATTTAATTCAGATGACCATTATATCTATTACTGTGGGCAAGAGTCCCTTAGAAGAAATGGAGTAGCCATCATAGTCAACAAAAGAGTCCAAAATGCAGTACTTGGATGCAATCTCAAAAATGACAGAATGATCTCTGTTCGTTTCCAATGCAAACCATTCAATATCACAGTTATCCAAGTCTATGCTCCAACCACTGATGCTGAAGAAGCTGAAGTTGAATGGTTCTATGATGACCTACAAGACTTCTAGAATTAACACTAAAAGAAGATGTCCTTTCCATCATAGGTGACTGGAATGCAAAAGTAGGAAGTTAAGAGATACCTGCAGTGACAGGCAAGTTTGGTCTTGGAGTACAAAATGAAGCAGGGCAAAGACGAACAGAGTTTTGCCAAGAGGATGCACTGGTCATAGCAAACACCCTCTTCCAACAACACAAGAGATGACTACACATGGACATCTCCAGATGGTCAACACCGGAATCCGATTGATTATATTCTTTGCACCTAAAGATGGAGAAACTCTATTTATTCAGCAAAACAAGACCAGGAGCTGACTGTGGCTCAGAACATGAACTTCAGACTGAAATTGAAGAAAGTAGGGAAAACCACTACACCATTCAGGTATGACCTAAATCAAATTCCTTACAATTATACAGTGGAAGTGACAAATAGATTCAAGGGATTAGATCTAAGAGACAGAGTGCCTGAAGAACTATGGACAGAGGTTCGTGACTTAGTACAGGAGGCAGTGATCAAGACCTTACCCAAGAAAAGAAATGCAAAAAGGCAAAATGGTTGTCTGAGGCAGCCTTATAAATAGCTGGGAAAAGAAGAAAAGCAAAAGGCAAAGGAGAAAAGGAAAGATATATTCATCTGAATGCAGGGTTCCAAAGAATAGCAAGGAGAGATAAGAAAGCCTTCTTAAGTGATCAATGCAAAGAAATAGAGGAAAACAATAGAATGGGAAAGACTAGAGATCTCTTCAAGAAAATTAGAGATACCAAGGGAACATTTCAGGCAAAGATGGGCTGGATAAAGGACAGAAATGGTATGGACCTAACAGAAGCAGAAGATATTAAGAAGAGGTGGCAAGAATACACAGAAGAACCGTACAAAAAAGATCTTAATGACTCAGAAAACCACAGTGGTGTGATCACTCATCCAGAGCCAGACGTCCTGAAATGCTAAGTGGGCCTTAGGAAGCATCATTACGAATAAGCTAGTGGAGGTGATGGAATTCCAGCTGAGCTATTTGAAATCCTCAAAGATGATGCTGTGAAAGTGCTGCACTCAATATGTCAGCAAATTTGGAAAACTCAGCAGGGGCAACAGGACTGGAAGAGGTCAGTTTTCATTTCAATCCCAAAGAAGGGTAATGCCAAAGAAAGTTCAAATTATTGCAAAATTGTACTCATTTCACATGCTAGCAAGATTATGTTCAAAATACTTAAAGCTAGGCTTCAGCTATACATGAACCGAGAACGTCCAGATGTTCAAGCTGGATTTAGAACAGGGAGAGGAAACAGAGATCAAATTGTCAGCATCCATTGGATCACAGAAAAAGCAACAGAATTACAGGAAAACATCTGCTTTATTGACTTGCTAAAGCCTTTGAATGTGTGGATCACAACAAACTGGAAAATTCTTAAGGAGATGCGAATACCAGACCACATTACCTACCTCGTGAGAAATCTGTATGCAGGTCAAGAAGCAACAGTTAGAACCGGACATGGAACAGGCTGGTTCCAAATTGGGAAAGGAATACATCAAGGCTTTAAAATGTCACTCTGCTTATTCAACTTCTATGCAGAATACATCATGAGAAACGCTGGGCTGGAAGAACCACAAGCTGGAATCAAGATTGCGGGAGAAATATCAATAACCTCAGATGACACCACCCTTATGGCAGAAAGCAAAGAGGAACTAAAAAGCCCCTTGATGAAAGTGAAAGAAGAGAGGGAAAAAGCTGGCTTAAAACTCAACATTCAAAAAACTAAGATCATGGTATCTGGTCCCATTTCATCATGGCAAATAGGGAAACAGTGGAAACAGTGTCAGACTTTATTTTCGGGGGCTCCAAAATCACTGCAGATGGTGACTGAAACCTAGAAATTAAAAGATGCTTGCTCCGTGGAAGAAAAGCTATGATAAACCTAGACAGCATATTAAAAAGCAGAGACATTACTTTGCCGACAATGGTCTGTACAGTCAAAGCTATGTTCTTCCCAGTAGTCATGTATGGATGTGGGAACTGACCATAAAGAAGACTGAATGCTGAAGAATGGATCCTTCTCAGCCGTGGTGTTGGAGAAGAGTCTTGAGAGCCCCTTGGACTGCAAGGAGATCAAACCAGACAATCCTAAAGGAAACCAATCCTGAGTATTCATTGGAACACCTGATGTTAAAGCTGAAACTCAATACTTTGGCCACCTGATGTGAAGAACTGACTCATCAGAAAAGACCCTGATGCTGGGAAAGATTGAAAGCCAGGAGGAAAAGGGGCTGACAGAGGATGAGATTGTTGGATGGCATCACCAACTCAATGGACCTGAGTGTGAGCAAGCTCTGAAAGTTGGTGATGGACAGGAAGCCTAGTGGTGTAGTTCATACGGTCCCAAAGAGTCAGACACGACTGAGCAACTGAGCTTAATATCTGTCTACCTATATATCTATCTGTAAATATATAATATATATAGAGAGAGACAGAGAGACAGAGAATCTGTGAGAGAGAGAGAGATACAAGAGCTTCCCTGGGGGCTCAGATGGTAAATAATCCTCCTGCAATGTGGTAGACCTGGGTTCGATCCCTGAGCTTGGAAGATCCCCTGGAGAAGGGAATGGCAACCCACGCCAGTATTTTTGCCTGGAGAATTCCATGGACTGTGGGGCCTGACTAGCTATAGTACATGTGGTTGCAAAGAGTCAGACACATCTGAGTGACTCAGCACAGCACAGCACCGTATATATATGTGTGTGTGTATATAGTGTGTTAATGATATTGAATAAGCAGTATTTAAGGGATGTATCAGAAAATACCTGGAGAAGAGAAAGGCTACCCACTCCAGTATTCTGGACTGGAGAATTCCATGGACTGTAGAGTCTATGGGGTAGCAAAGAGTCGGACATGACTGAGCAACTTTCACTTCACTTCAACAGAAAATAGCATGTTACTTTTGCTTTCCTACTATGCCCATAAAGTTTATGGAATTCATTCATTTGACAGGTATTACCAGCCATATTCTATGTCAGACAATAGGGATGCTTCTTAAGTGGAGTCTGGGGCAATCCATGGCTTACCCCTTTTAAGTAAAGAAGGACTGGGGTCACTCTAAGTGCCTTTGCAGAGAAAATTCAATACATGCACAGGTCCGTGGATGGAGCCCCACACCCATCGGTCTGGCCATTCTTTTTGTTACAACAAGGGAACACTTCTGCGTGGATTGTCAGTAGAGAAGCGCTGTCCTGAGCCCTCTGAGGTGACCCACACTGTGGGTCCTGGGAGACCCATTTCCCACAGTGGCAGCCATGTGGGTGATGCCACGTTATATGTACCAAGTTACTAAATATTTTGCATGTGACTGGAGGGAAAGTAAAAGCCAGGGTGTCCAGGGTGAAATTGAGAGCAGGGAAGAGGCCAGTGAGGCAGGCTGGGGCAAGACCCTGTGAAACCTTGTAGGACATGACAAGAATTTTGGATTTTATCTTAAGAACAACAGAAAATCATTGAAAGGATTAGAAAAGGGAAAAAATGACATGATCAGAAATGCTTTTTGAAAGGCTCACTCTTCTTAAAGTCTGGACTTTGTATGTGATGAGGGATGTATGTGTGTCTGGACAGTGGGTAGGAGAAAAGCATTCCTAGGGCAGAGCTGGGCCCTGCTGAATCCCTAGGCTCTGGTGGGTGGGCTGGGGGTCAGCCTGGATGGTGGGCTCTGATGCTGAGGCAGAGGAAAAAGTCTATTCACTGGCTACACGGCTTTTTATTTGGGGGCAGGGGGTGGTGTCCATGAGCAAGGGGGCTTCCCAGGTGGATCAGCGATAAATAATATGCCTGCCAATGCAGGAGACACAGAAGTCGTGAGTTCAATCCCTGGGTCGGGAAGATTACCTAGAGGAGGCAATGGCAACCCACTCCACTGTTCTTGCCTAGGAAATCCCATGGACAGAGGAGCCTGGTGGGCTACAGCCCACATAGGGTCACAAAGAGTCGGGCAAGACTGAGCATGCACACAGTGAGCAAGAAGTCAGAGGATGAGATAGTTAGGTAGCATCACTGGCTCAATCGACATGAATCTGAGCACACTCTGGGAGAATGTGGTGGACCGAGGAGCCTGGCATGCTGCAGTCCTTGGGGTCGCAGAGTCGGACATGACGTTGTGACTGAATAACAGCTGAGCAAGAAAAGCGTGGCTCTGAGGCGGGCAGGCAGACAAGTCCAGTAAGGTGGGGAGATGCCTGAGGGGCTCCAAAATTGAGAGGCAAAAGCCAGAGCCCAAAGAGTCAGTGAATCTAGACAGAGCGGGGGTCAGTGGAGACAGCAATGTCTGAAACAGGCACAGAGGCCTGGGGAGGCAGCCTCCGTGTGGGTTCTGGGCCAGAAACCTGAATTTAACTGGTCAGGGCTAAGATAAGAAGTCTTCATTTTTCCAGAAGCATCATCTACTCCTCTTGGTTAGATTTCACTTATAAGTTGTTTAATAGGGTGGTCTGGTTGCTACAGGACTCTGAAATTTCTGAAACCTTGATGAGAAGCAAGCGGTCAGTGTGGGGATGCAGATAAGTTGCATATTTTCTGATGTCATTTTTTCTTTTATTAAAGAATAGTTGATTCACAATTTTTCAAGTGTATAACAAAGTGATTCCATTATGTATATGTACATATATATGTACTTGTTTACATATATACGTTCATATATATATTCAGATTCTCGTCCACTGTACATTATTACACAGTTCTCTGTAGCACACAATCAATCCTAGTTGTTCATTTTATAGTTAGTAGTGTATGCACTCAGTTTACGTGTGTGCTTAGTCGTGTCCGACTCTTTTACGACCCCATGGACTGTAGCCCGCCAGGGTCCTCTCTCCATGGGATTTTTCAAGAATACAAGAGAGGGTTGCCATTTCCTTCTCCAGGGGACCTTCTTGGCCCAGGGATCAAATCCCCTATGTCTTATATCTCTGCTTTGGCAGGCGGATGCTTTACCACTGAGCCACCAGGGATGCTCATCATTTTCACCACTATACCTCCAATCTATGGAACTGTTTTGTTTAGGGTAAGACAATATATTTTTCATATTTTTCCACATATTTTTAAAAATTATTTTCCCCATCATTTCCTCTCTTTTTTCTTTCCCAACCAAAATAAATATAGTAGAACTGGAGGCCATGCTCCATTGGATTTGATCCTCCTCTTTCTCAAAGACCAAAATGTGGAGTCAAGGCAAAAGAACTGATCATTAATTCTTCATTTATTGGAAGGTATCTGTAGCTGATTCATAGAGCAACACAGCAGACTTCTCAAGACAAGGTACATTGGTTTGTAAATCCCTTAATCTCAGGAAGACATTTTTAATTGCCGTGGGACACAATGAGCTGGAAACAGAAAATCACCATTAGAAATATTATTCACGGTCCACAGACATTGGCAGAGCCCACATCCTGTCCTTGCTTGAATCGCCTGTTGGCATGCTTAGATGAGCAGAGCTAGGAGGGCACTGCCAGCTGCCCAAATGCCGGCCCTGGCCCTTCCCAAAGGAGGCCTCTCTCCAGGAATCATTTCTTCTGTTTAAGAAACTATTATGAGTCTCAAGATCTTAGATCCAAACAATTCCTCATACAGAATTCAGTGAGCCACATGATTCCTAAGGGACATTGATCATTTAGCTGCTGTGTCCAAATATCCTTCTTTGGGGGCAATCCAAGACTGGAAGGAGGTACAGTCTTGTCCCCCCTAGAAAGGTGGGGGAGCGCAGCTAGAGTAGGTGCCCAGGCAGATATGCCTGCCGGGAACTCGGAACCACCACACTAAGCTGTGAGATACATGGAGGGAGAGTGAGAGGCTTTCAAGCACCCCCAGGAGTGTGGCCAGCCTGTCAGTGACCTGTGATAATGACCTCAAGAGCAGCATGCTTAACAGACTGACCTTCAGCAGAATTTCCTTCCTGGCTTCTGAGCTTGGTTCCCCAGTCTTCCTGGGGCTCAGTGAGCTCTCTGTTCTTTCCCTAATAAATTCCTTTTCCATTTAAGTCACTCAGATGTCTGTTGTCTGGTACTCTGGCTGGTAAATCCAGTATGGCCCTCCCGGCAGGCATAGTCCTAGAGCAGTTAGCATCACAGGCAAGGAAGCTGGTTGTTACAGGAGACCCATGCCTGGCTTCTACCTGGTCTCAAGTTGGAAACCATGGAAGTCTTCAGTTTCCTCCTGTATGAACTGCTAACGTGCCTACCCTCCCACCTATCCTGAAGGGGTGCTATGAGAATCGGATGTGATAATGTCCATAGGAAGGAACTTGGTACATAAAAATGGTGATGCCGATGCAAAGGATATGAGGGCTCAGCTAGCAAAATAGAGCAGAGGTCCCCGAATTTTTTGGCACCAGGGACTGGTTTTGTGGAAGACAGTTATTCCACAGACGGGGGAAGGGTGGTTTTGGGACGATTCGAGCATATTGCACCTATTGTGCTCTTTTTTCTATTATCATTATTACATTGTCATAATGCAGTAATGTGAGCAGTGGGATGGGGAGTGGCTGTAAATAACAGATCTTCACTCAGTGCCAGCTGCTCACTCCTGTTGTACATCCTGGTTCCTATCTGTGGTCCAGGGGTTGGAGGCAAAAACAAATTGGAGCTAAAACTCAGTCTTTCGGTTGAGGATCACCCTTCCTCTCAACTTGAGAGGCCTCCCCAAGGGTGCCTTTTGTCAGCTGTGATAGGGCATTTTCAACGTATACGTGAAGAAGGCTCAGGATCAAGCGTTGCTTCACCCTTTGAGGCTTGCATCACCTAAGCAGGGCTCTTTATCACTTAATAGCTTTTTGGAAGAAGAGTGTATTTTACAAACATGTTTTCAAACTAATATTATGGTAGTATTTGGGCTTCCCAGGTGGTGGAGTGGTAAAGAGTCCGCCTGCAATGCGGCAGACACAGGAGACCTGGGTTCTACCCTTGGGTCAGAAAGATCCCCTGGAGAAGGGAAGGGCTATGTAGTCCAGTATTCTTGTCTGGAATATTCCACAGATAGAGGAGCTTAGTTGGCTATAGTCCATAGGGTCACAAAGAGTCAGACACGACTGAGCGACTGAGCGTGCACCCATGATAGCATTTAGTATGTAATAGAATGTTTATTTAATATTTGTCTGATCTATGGGAGCTCATATCAGTCAAGTGGGAAAGAATCTGTCTAAAAGAATTAAGATATTCCGAGTCTTCAGGACAGAAGGGGTTCTTGGGGCCAAGGGTTCAGATGAATACAACTGAGAAGAGCCCTAGGAGTCTCAGCACCTTTGGACAAGTGGGCAAGGATGAGTCTTTGATTCATTCAGTACCTTTGCCCAGGAGCCACATTCTATGTTGATCAGTGGGATGAAGAGATGCTAACACACAGTCCCTGCCCTCAGGGGAAGCTTCAGAGGCTCTAGATGTTGCTTTCAGTGTCCTCAACTTGCACTCATCTCACATGCTAGTAAAGTAATGCTCAAAATTCTCCAAGCCAGGCTTCAGCAATACGTGAACCATGAACTTCCTGATGTTTGAGCTGGTTTAGAAAAGGCAGAGGAACCGGAGATCAAATTGCCAACATCCGCTGGATCACGGAAAAAGCAAGAGAGTTCCAGAAAAACATCTATTTCTGCTTTATTGACTATGCCAAAGCCTTTGACTATGTGGATCACAAGAAACTGTGGAAAATTCTGAAAGAGATGGGAATACTAGACCACCTGACCTGCCTCTTAAGAAATCTGTATGCAGGTTAGGAAGAAGCGGTTAGAACTGGACATGGAACAACAGACTGGTTCCAGATAGGAAAAGGAGTATGTCAAGGCTGTATATTGTCACCCTGCTTATTTAACTTCTATGCAGAGTACATCATGAGAAATGCTGGACTGGAAGAAGCACAAGCTGGAATCAAGATTGCCGTGAGAAATAGCAATAACCTCAGATATGCAGATGACACCACCCTTATGGCAGAAAGTGAAGAGGAGCTAAAAAGCCTCTTGATGAAAGTGAAAGTGGAGAGTGAAAAAGTTGGCTTAAAGTTCAACATTCAGAAAACTAAGATCATGGCATCTGGTCCCATCACTTCATGGGAAATGGATGGGGAAACAGTGGAAACAGTGTCAGACTTTAGTTTTTGGGCTCCAAAATCACTGAAGATGGTGATTGTAGCCATGAAATTAAAAGACGCTTACTCCTTGGAAGAAAGTTATGACCAACCTAGATAGCATATTCAAAAGCAGAGACATTACTTTGCCGACTAAGGTCCGTCTAGTCAAGGCTATGGTTTTTCCAGTGGTCATGTATGGATGTGAGAGTTGGACTGTGAAGAAGGCTGAGCACCAAAGAATTGATGCTTTTGAACTGTGGTGTTGGAGAAGACTCTTGAGAGTCCCTTGGACTGCAAGGAGATCCAACCAGTCCATTCTGAAGGAGATCAGCCCTGGGATTTCTTTGGAAGGAATGATGCTGAAGCTGAAGCTCCAGTACTTTGGCCACCTCATGCGAACAGTCGACTCATTGGAAAAGACTCTGATGCTGGGAGGGATTGGGGGCAGGAGGAGAAGGGGACGACCGAGGATGAGATGGCTGGATGGCATCACTGACTCGATGGACGTGAGTCTGAGTGAACTCCAGGAGTTGGTGATGGACAGGGAGGCCTGGCGTGCTGCAATTCATGGGGTCACAAAGAATCAGACATGACTGAGCGACTGAACTGAACTGAATTGAACAGTGGCTTCCTGTGGTAGCTCATATTTCTCCTTGTAAATAGCTTATTATTTCAGGCATTTATGTTTTTCTCACTAACTGGACTTAAGAGCGCAGACCGCCTCAGATGTAAGCAAACTGTCAAGTTTTCTTTCTGAAGGTCTGTTGCTGTTGTTCATGGCTAAGTTGTATCCGACTCTTTGGGACCCCATAGACTGCAGCACACCAGGCTTCCCTGTCCTTCAGTATCTCCCAGAGTTTGCTCAAACTTATGTCCATTCTGAAGGCTGGCCTTGAAGAAAAGAGGATAGAGTGGAAATCAGAAGCAATGGTCATTCAAATGCCACTGTCATTGCTTATTATCTGTGTGATTTAGGGCAAATTATTGCGTATCTGCGAGCCTTCATCCCAACAGGGTTTTGTTAGGGATCAGTGCAATCATCATGTGATTTCAGCACAATACTTGGCGCTAGGCAAATAGTCAAAAATATTAAGCATTTTATTCCTAATTCTCCACACTTCCTGCTTCCCCGGAGTCATTTTTGTTGGGGAGCTTTTCCTCCAGAAGCTCTCCCACACGCCAGGCTGGGCTCATGACAGCCTCTCCTTTGTGCCTATGTAGTCCCCAGAATTTATCCTTTACACTTTTCATGGTTTTTTTTCTTCTGGAAATAATCTGTTTATGTGTTGGTCTTCCCTCGAGAAGCTCTACATTTGCTAAGGGCACACATATTTTTTTTGTCTGGTAGTTTCTGCTGCTTAGTGGATGCTTAGGAAATGTCTATGGATTGTTTTTTGGCAAATAGGTTAATAAACTATGTATGTATGTATGTAAGAACATCCCTTATCTAATGCTCCATGGGGCCCCCTCTGATTTCCCCTGTTGTTTGAGGGAGATCCTTCCCTTGTGGCTCAGCTGGTAAAAAGAATCTGCCTGCAATGTGGGAGACCTGGGTTCAATCCCTGGGTTGGGAAGACCTCCTGGAGAAGGAAAAGGCTACCTATTCCAGTATCCTGGCCTGGAGAATTCCATGAACTGTATAGCCCATGGGGTCTCAAAGAGTCGGACACGACTGAGCAATTTTCACTTTCTAGATGGATGGGAGTAATTCCTCCATCTTAGATTTTTGGTTTGCATCCCATTCCATCCCCTGAGTTCTGCAAATAATATTTTAATGTGAAAATGTTACTTCTCCCAAATAAAATACCTGCATGAGTTTTTCCAGAGATTAGTTTCAGGCTGAATTTCTAAAAGTATGTCCAGTTACATAGTAATTTATATTCCAGGGGAGGAAAAGATCTTTAGTTAAGTAAGGTTAGCATTTCTTTATTTGCTGTAGAAATTCCCAGATCTTTTACTTGATTATGAACCTTTTTTCTTTTTCATGGAGTGTTTCACAGATCTGGTATTAGGTGGAACACACCTGTAGAAATATCACTTTGATAAAAGCTGGAATTGGTATCACTGAACTGAATTTCAAACTTTTGAAAGCTGCTTAATGTTGAGTCCTTGAGTGGTTGTCCTGTGGGTTATCTATTAGAGGTCTGATTTTACGTGTTTCCCCATGTACTATTTTTGCAGCAGGTCTTCAAGTAGTGAGATATATATATATAGAGAGAGGGCGGGGCGGGGGGGGGGTGCTTTTTCTGGTGTCTCAGATGGTGAAGAATCTGCCTGCAAGGCGGGAGGCCCAGGTTCGATTCCTGGGTTGGGAAGATCCCCTGGAGAAGGGAATGGTTCCGACTCTAGTATTCTTGCCTGGAAAATTCCATGGACAGCGGATCCTGGCGGGCTACAGTCCATGGGATTGCAAAGAGTTGGACACAAGTGAGCTACTAACACCGCCATCACCATATATATGTGTATATAGTGTGTTAATGATATTGAATAAGCAGTATTTAAGGGATATACCAGAAAATAGCATGTTACTTTTGCTTTCTTACTATGCCCATAAAGTATATGGAATTTATTCATTTGACAGGTATTACCAGCCATATTCTATGTCAGACAATAGGGGTGCTTCTTAAGTGGAGTCTGGAGCAATCCATGGCTTACCCCTTTTGGGTAATAGAAGGCTTGCGTTCACTCTAAGTGCCTTTGCAGAGAAAATTCAGTACATGCACAGGCCCGTGGAGGAAGCTGCACACCCATCAGTCTGGCCATTCCTTCTGTTACAACACAGAAACACCTCACCTTGCCAGTAGAGAAGAGCTCTTCTGAGCCCTCTCAGGGGACCCACACTGTGGGTCCAGGGAGACCCCATCTCCCACAGTGGCAGCTATGGCACTGTGGTCCTTCATCCTGTGGGTGATGCCATGTTGTATGTGCCAAGTTGCTAAACATTTTGCACATGACTGAGGGAAAGCAAAAGCCAGGGTGTCCAGGGTGAAACTGAGAGCAGGGAAGAGGCCAGTGAGGCAGGCTGGGGCCAGACCCTGTGAAACCTTGTAGGCCATGACAAGAATTTTGGATTTTATCTTAAGAACAACAGAAAGCCATTGAAAGGTTAAGAAAAGGGGAAAAACAACATGATCAGAAATGCTTTTTAAAAGGCTCACTCTTCTTAAAGTCTGGACTTTGTATGTGATGAGGGATGTATGTGTGTCTGGACAGTGGGTAGGAGAAAAGCATTCCTAAGGCAGAGCTGGGCCCTGCTGAATCCCTAGGCTCTGGTGGGTGGGCTGGGGGTCAGCCTGGATGGTGGGCTCTGACGGCGAGGCGGAGGGAAAGTCTGCTCACTGGCCACAGTGCTTTTTATTTGAGGGGGTCCCTGAGCAAGAAGTCAGAGGATGAGATGGTTGGGTAGCATCATTGCCTCAGTGGACGTGAATCTCAGCAAACTCTGGGAGATAGTGGTTGACAGAGGAGCCTGGAGTGCTGCAGTTCATGAGGTCAAAGAGTCAGACACACCTTAGCAACTGAACAACAACAGAGCACGAAAAGTGTGGCTCTCAGCTGGGCAGGCAGACAAGTCCAGTAAGGTGGGGAGATGCCTGCTGCTGCTGCTGCTGCTGCTGCTGCTAAGTCGCTTCAGTCGTGTTCGACTCTGTGTGACCTCGTACACGGCAGCCTCCCAGGCTCCCCGTCCCTGGGATTCTCCAGGCAAGAACACTGGAGTGGGTTGCCATTTCCTTCTCCAATGCATGAAAGTGAAAAGTGAAAGTGAAGTCGCTTCAAAATTGAGAGGCAAAAGCCAGAGCCGGAAGAGTCAGTGAATCTAGACAGAGCGGGGGTCGGCGGAGACAGCAACGCCTGCAACAGGCACAGAGGCCTGGGGAGGCAGCCTCCTGTGGGCTCTGGGCCAGAAACCTGAGTTTAATTGGTCAGGGCTAAGGTAAGAAGTCTTTATCTTTTTCAGAAACATTATCTTGTTGCACTTCTTTTGTTGGGAGAGGTGGAGCAGGCAGAGCTCAACCAGGAAACAAAAGCAGACAGACCCTGAGGCCAGGATAACCACAGCTGGGACTGAGGCTTGACTCTGAGGGAAGGGCGGGGCTTTTATCTGGGGTTTGGGGACTCCTAGTGCCGAAGATGAGAGGAAGGAAGCTGAATGTTGGAGACTCTGCAAAATTTCTAGTTTAAGCTGTTGTGCTTTTGGCAATAAGGTGAGTGCAGCTCAGAGATGAGAGATGGCGCCTGTCCCCACCTCTGCGGACCTCAGAACCTCTCTGGAAGGCAGATGCGCTGAGAAACAGTCCCTTAAACAGAGGCCCTCAGGCACTGCCAATGGTGAAACCGTGGATCCTCCTCGTGGCCGGGGACAGAGCTGCAGGGAAAGGACACGGCCCATAGGGCAGGGTCACTGGATGGGACGGGGCTGGGAAGCTTCTAAGAGGACCACTTCAGGGAACCACACAAATAATGTGAGACTTTATTTTAGTTTTATAATTTTTGTGTGAGAGGCAGGAGGTAGGCTGGATTTCAGGTTGTAATACTGGAAGGGAATGAGTTGTTATTTGAGGTAATAATAAAAAGGTGACATTATCAGTACCCTGGCATGGTGAAGAGTATATATCGTGCTTGAATTCCACTTGAGTCCCTTGACAATAAGGATTTAGCAAACAAAGCCCTTCCCTTCTATACGGCTCTAACCATGAAGACGGGAAGGAAACCTAAGCATTAGCGCAACGCCCAGGTGAGCTGTGACTCTTTTTTCACTCTTCCTAAATCCACCATGCAATTTCAGTTTGAAAATTCACAACAACCTGTTCTACTTTCAGGACAACAGCTGCCACGTTTCACTTTTATTCCCAACCATGATCTTGGAACAGTGAGTTAAACACTTGACGTCCATCAAGAGTGAGCTTTGGAGTTGGTGGGGTCAGCTAGGTTGATCGCTTTTAGACTCCTGAGGATTGAACAAACTAAAATTTCTTGGTTAGATAGGAAAGAGCCTCTTTATAGGAGTATTGCTTCTGTGTGCTATGCTCCACATATATATATTTTTTCATAACAAAGCACTGAAACAAATAATAACAGAGGCATTTCTGTCTTTCCCTCTGCAGAAAGAATGCCCGAGGAGGCGACTGCACTAGTTAACAAGATTGCATGTTGAATGCCCTAAATTCTCCGCCACAAAAAACTTTAAGAAGATGGTTCAATTATTGGATAAGCCTTTCTATAATACATCCTGGAGAGATAGAAAACATAAAGGAGAAATTAGAGAGCGAAGATCACTCACAATATGTGTATGGAATGCAGCCGGAGGAGATGATTTCCTTCAGCATCTTAACTACTTTAGTTCTGTAGTTCTGGCGGGGAGGAGGGAGCGCAGGATAAATTCCTGCAATGGAGCTTGGGAATCTTCCGTCTTCAGGTGGCAGAGTGTTTAGGCAATGTATGGACACTAGATGGCGCCCATAATCTTAAAACCTAGTCAACAGCTAGTTATTTTTTCTTTATAGGCACCCGCTGGCGCTAATGGTTAAGAATCTATCTGCCAATGCAGATGTGAGAGCCTTGGGTTCCATCCCTGAGTGGGGAAGATCCCCTGGAGGAGGGCACGGCAACCCACTCCAGTATCCTCGCCTGGAGAATCTCATGGACCGAGGAGCCTGGCAGGCTACTGTCTATGGGATTGCAAAGAGTTAGACATGACTGAAGTGACTTAGCATGCACATGTGACTACCTTGTGACAAAATAGTCGATTATTGAAACTATATACATATCTGCTCCAACATTTCCTATTACTGATATCCTGTGAGGTGCTCCTTAAGTAATGGTTTGGTGTCAAATACATTTGGGAAAAGCAGTATATTTTATTGGTCTCTAAGGAGGTTCCCCTCCAGTACTCTTGCCTGGAAAATCCCATGGATGGAGGAGCCTGGTGGGCTACAGTCCACGGGGTCACTAAGAGCTGGATACGACTGAGTGACTTCACTTCACGCATTGGAGAAGGAAATGGCAACCCACTCAAGTGTTCTTGCCTGGAGAATCCCAGGGACGGGGGAGCCTGGTGGGCTGCCGTCTATGGGGTTGCACAGAGTCGGACATGACTGAGAGACTTTCACTCTACTATATGACACACATTCTTAAGGTACAGTGGTTGGTTGTAATAGTGTTAAGTACTTACAATATGACATGCTCTGTTCTAAGTGCTTTCTCTCTTCTCTTTCCTCAGTATGCCACCTCTCTCTCTCTGTGTGTGCTCACATGCATTAGATACATTGATATACAGTTGGCCTTGGATTTGCAGCTGGTTGAATTGTTGTTGAGTTGTTCACTTGCGTCCGATTTCCCAGGCAAGAATACTGGAGCTGGTTGCGATTTCCTTCTCCAGGGGATCTTCCTGACCCAGGGATCAAACCCCTGCCTCCTGCATTGGCAGGTGAATTCTTTCCCACTGAGCCACAAGGGAAGCCCAGTTGGTTGAATGCATGGATGCAAAACTCGCTGATGCGGAGGGCCGACTGTATTCAATGTACTATGCCATTTTATATAAGGGACTTGAGTTTAGCAGATTTTGCTGTTGACAGGTTGTCCTGGAACAAATCCTCCGTGGATATGGAAGACAGCTGTATCTGCTTTGGGCAGTGAGCATTTTGAGATCTATTGTTCTCACTCATCTTTGAGATTTCAATTCCTGGGACAGAACCTGACACATAGTAAGCCATTAATAAAACAAATTGTCTTAGAAGATTCTACAGTCTGTGTGGGAGAATAATTCAGGAAAATAGGAATGGATGTTACAGCCCTGATTAGCACGGTAGTTGTCTATTATACAAGTTCCTTCTCGATGAAGATCATTTGAGAGCAGAGATCTACCCTTCGGCTCTCTTCCCCGGGGATGCTATTTCTCCTCTCTAAACTTACTATGTTATTTTTAGCACGGCTTATTTGCAAATAAATCTTATATGACTTAGAAATCTATGCACTGAATTTTTATTTAGGGTTTTTGTTCTTTTGTTTTCCAGGAAGGTATAGCTTGTCTTTATATATCCAGTGGAAGCTGTAGATGCAAAATATTATCCTCCATATTCCATTGCTAATAATTCTGTCACTTTTCTTTCCATATTGTAATAATGTGTAAGTTTCCCAAGCCTGTTTATTTCTTCCTTGTAGGGTTAAACAATGAAATTCCAATACTGAGCCTTTACACTAGCCAATTTTTAGCCACAGTTTATATAAATTTTCACAAGCTGAAAAGAATTCCTTTTCCTTTCCCACTGTAAAAAGTGAATGGTATTTTCATTGTTGAACTATCTTTGCAAATGTTTTACATAAAAAATATGATATTTGAACTTTAGACATTGCTGTTATGTACTATGAATTGCTATCTCTAAGAAGACTATGATTCTGATTTGTTGCCATGCTTACTCTGTGGTCCTGGCAATAATATTTAAATGGATTCATCTACTTCTGGAAGCAGAAATACTTGGGAGTTTTCTTTGTTGAGCTATAACAAGGTTATCATCTTGTTCCTTTCCCCACCACATGCCTAGAGATTAAACAAATAAAATCCATAGCTTAGAGGATTTCTTATTTAAACAGAGTTAAAAAGTCAATAATATCATCTCTGTGCCTCAGTTTATTCATATTTCAAATGAACATAATAAGGCATAGAGTTGTTCTAAGATTATGTTACCTACCCCTGTGACTGACTCAAAAGCTCCATGTAAATATTAGCTCCTTATAGTTTGTGCAGGCTTCCCTGCTAGCTCAGCTGGTTAAGAATCTGCCTGCAATGCAGAAGACCCCAGTTCGATTCCTGGGCTGGGAAGATCCCCTGGAGAAGGGATAGGCTACCTACTCCAATATTCTTGGGCTTCCCTGGTGGCTCAGCTGGTAAAGAATCTGCCTGCAATGCAGGAGACCTGGGTTCAATCCTGGGTTGGAAAGATCCTCTGGAGAAGGGAACAGCTACCCACTTCAGTATTCTGGCCTGGAGAATTCCATGGACTGTATAGTCCATGGGGCCACAAAGAGTCAGACATGACTGAGTGACTCTCACTCACTCACTATGGTTCTGTGTGCTTCTAAATGTGCTGCGCACACCAAGCAGTGTGTACAAAGAAGCTTGTATACACTGAGATCATTGTCAAGGTTTCGAAGAGAGATTGTGCCGTGAGGAGAAAGAACACTGATTTGGGGTCAAGGGAGCTGCTTTTCAGTCCCACATCAGAGTCAGGAGCTGTGGAGCTATGGACAAATCGTTTAGCCATTCTGAATCCTCTTTCCCTGATGTGGAAATTGAGAAAAATAATAACACTGATCCCTAGAATCAATGCATGTGAAAGTGCTTTGTGTCTGGGAAAGCACTTTGACAATGGGAACGCTGATTGTGCTGAAATGACAGAGTGGTCCCCCAGTCTACAGATTTTCGGCCAGGATGAGAAAGATATGTAAGTATGTCCTAGAAAGAATTCCAGAGTCAGTCTCCCAGGCTCTAGTGACTTTTCAAGGCATCACTATTTTTACTTAATACTTTTTCATCAATAAACAATTTTTGAGATATGGCTAGGTACCAGGCACTGTGCTAAATGCTGAGGATATAAAATCATAAAAGATACAGAGTTTGCTTTCAGAGAGCTTTTGGTAACTTAGTAGAGAAAGATAAACATGTAAATAAACATGGACAATGAGGTCTAAGAGCTTATTAGAATTTTAAACTTATATATTGTCTAAACTTTTTAAAAAAATTTTTAACTGGAGGATAATTACTATACAATGCTGTGTTGCTTTCTGCCGTAGATCAACGTGAATCAACCATGGGCATACATAGGTCCCATCTCTCTTGAACCTCCCCCACACCCCATCCTAGCCCTCTGGGTTGTCACAGAGCGCCTGGTTGAGCTCCCTGCGTCATATAGCAAATTCCCACTGGCTGTCTGCTTTACACGTGGTGATATATGGCTGGTACATAAGTCCTTACTAACTCATTGCTAGTAATATTTGTATTTAGGTAAATGGTGATGCGCTACCACTTAGCAACATCGCCAAATTGTATGTAGCACTATTTTACACGTTATTCATTTTTTAAAAATTATTTGTATTTCTGGCTACGCTGAGTCTTTGTTGCTGTGCAGGCATTTCTCTAGTTGCGGCGAGTGGGGGCCACTCCCTGGTTGTGGTGTGCGGGCTTCTCATTGTGGTGGCTTCTCTTGCTGTGAAGCATCTTGGGCCTGTGGCCTTCGGCAGTTGTGGCTTCTGGGCTCTAGAGCACAGGCTGAATAGGTGTGGCATGCAGGCTTAGTTGCTTGGTGACATCTGGGATCTTCCCAGAACAGGGATCGAACCCGTGTCTCCTGCACTGGCAGGCAGATTCTTTACCACTGAGCCATGGAGGAAGCCCCGACATTATTCTTAAACAGTTACATGCAACAAACTGCATGCATCATGAAGAGGCCGTTTTTAGAGTATAAGGAAGGATTTTGAAAGAAATCTAGCATTTTGAAAAATAAGTAATACACTGAAGAGAATGCATGCTTCTCAATGTTCTATTGGATACAAAAACGTCTCAGAAAATCTAAATGAAAACACTAGCGCCTCTACCTGTATCTGAAGAAAGTAACACGCCTCAAACCTGAACACCATTTAAACTGCAACATGCACCTGAAGCCATAATGCTTTCTTCCGTATTTCCTTTGGAATGAAGGTGCTTTTGGATTTATAACTGGAGGGGACTTTCAGAAAGTCAGGGAATAAAGATTAAAGAGCAATACTCACAGATAGGATCTGGTCTCCTCTCTGAAGCTCCCCGCTCAGGTCTGCTGGTCCACCAGCCAGAATGAAGGAGACAAAAATACCTTCTCCGTCTTCTCCGCCCACGATGTTGAAGCCCAGGCCAGTGGATCCTTTATGCAGGACCACCTTGCGGGGCTCCCTGCAGAAACAAGTGGAGAATCACGTCCATAGGGTGGCCCAGTCAAGATTTACACCGCTTTTACTTACTACCTAGGAAAATGGCTTCTCCAAGTATGATACATTTGCATATCAAAAATATGCTAATATCAGGGCAGATGTCTGAATTCCTCACTGTAACAGATGCCAATATACCATGCAAGTTTATCCCTTAATTCCAAAACCTTTCATTAAACTAGCTTTACTTCCAGTTTTCCTTTGTTGATAACATCTGTTCTTGTACTGAGCACTACTACGGCAGAATTCAATAGGATGGATGCATCCAACAAGAGGAAGAGAATTTGGGGGACGTGGGACTAGACTGAATAGGCCAGACGATGAACTATATTACACGACAGCCTCTGGGCTTGTGTTTTGTTTAATTAAAATTTACTCTGGAGGCAGTGGGGACTCACTGGAAGATTTTTGAGGCATGAATAATATTTAAATCAATTTTAGGAAGATTACAAATGGCCGTATGTAGGATTGATGGAGTTGGAAGCACAGATATGATGGGAGACAGGAAAACTACTGAGGCTGTTGACCAAGTAAGCCAGGTTTAGGTCAGTGACAGCCTGCCCAAGAGGGATGGCAGTGATGATGAAAAGGGCCACATGCAAGAGGTAATTTGAAGGCAGGAACAGAGGTTGTTTCGGGTATTGGAGGAGGAAGGAAGAACATATAAGTACTTGCCAAAAGGGGAGAGAGGGAAGGTGGAACCCAGGGTACGAGCATCAGTATGATTTTGACATGCTTAATTCCAGGTGCTAGTCAGACATCCTTGTGGAGATGTGTGAAGCAGTTAGAGACAAAGGATAGGAATTTAGATTCTCAGAGAGGACTGCAAAGGCAGATTTGAGGGTCATCAGTAAAAGGATGAGAGATCAAATCTTAAGCCAACAGTTCACTGAGATTGTTTAGAGGTTGAAAAATTATGGAACACAGAATTGCAAGGGTTCTAAGAAGGCATCTAGTCGAACTGTGTCTATCAGTAGTTTCAAAAAAATGTTATCCTGCAAGCCTCAGGTTTGACCAAGATTTTTTTTTTTAGTATCACCTACCCTTCTCTTTCAAATATCTCAGTTCCAATTATGAAATGTTTCTCTTCTATTTTCCTACTCTTAATGACATAAGAATGACAAAAAAGTCCAATATATTTTTATTTTTTTAAATTAATTTTTTATTGGAGTATCACTGCTTTACAATGTTGTGTTAGTTTCTGCTGTGCAATAAAGTGAATCAGTTATACATAAATGTATTGTTGTAGTTCAGTGGCTAAGCCATGACCAACTCTTTGTGACCCCATGGACTGCAGCATGCCAGGCTTCCCTGTCCTTCACTATCTTCTGGAGTTTACTCCAACTCATGTCCATTGAATCAGTGATGCCATCCAGTCATCTTATCTTCTGCCACCCCCTTCTCCTCCTGCCCTCAATCTTTCCCAGCATCAGGGTCTTTTCCAGTGAAGCAGCTCTTTGCATCAGGTGGCTAAAGTATTGGAGCTTCAGCTTCAGCATCAGTCCTTCCAATGAATATTCAGGGTTGAGTTCCTTTAGGATTGACTGACTTGATCTTGCTGTGCAAGGGACTCTTAAGAGTCTTCTCCAACACCACTGTTCAAAAGCATCAATTCTTTAGTGCTCAGCCTTCTTTATAGTCCAACTCTCACATCCATACATGACTACTGGAAAAACCACAGCCTTGACTATACAGACCTTTGTCAGCAAAGTGACATCTCTGCTTTTTAATATGCTGTGTAGGTTTGTCATAGCTTTTCTTCCAAAAAGCAAGTGTCTTTTAATTTTGTGGCTTCAGTCATTGTTTGCAGTGATTCTGGAGTCCAAGAAATTAAAGACTGTCACTATTTTTCCACTTTTTCTCCCTCTATTGGCCATGAAGTGAAAGGACTGGATTCCATGATCTTCGTTTTTTGAATGTTGAGTTTTAAGCCAGCTTTTTCACTCTCCTCTTTCACCCTCATCAAGAGGATCTTTAGTTCCTCTTTGTATAAGCATATCCATTCTCTTTTAGATATCCTTCCCATTGAGGTCACCACAGAGCACTGAGTAGCGTTTCCTGTGCTACACAGTAGGTTTTTAATTAGCTAGCTATTTTATACATAGTAGTGACTTTATGTCAGTCCCAATCTCCTGATTCATCCCAACCCTATTTCCCCCCTTTGGTAACTTCAGTTTGTTCTCTCAATCTATGACTCTCTTTTTGCTTTGCAAGTAAGTTCATCTGTACCATTTTTTTAGATTCTACATGTAAACAATATTATATGATATTTAAGTCATCATATTAATGACTACACAGACTTTTAAATTTGCTATCACATTTCCTTGCATAAAGAGATGCAGTATATCTATTTTACCCTTATTTGAGGAAAGGTGTACAATGCACACTAGAGCTTGGACTATAATACGTAACAATGCTATGTATTAAGAGGTAACTTAAGAGTTACCTATTAGCTCATTCTGATGGGGGCAGACTACTGATATGCAATACATGCAATAAGTTAGTTTGTTATATGGTATGTTAGAAAGCAGTAAATATTTTGGGAAAAATAGAAAGTGGAGGAGTTCAAGGACAGGTGCTTGCAGGGATGAGCTTGGGCAGGATTTACTGAAAAGGTGACAGTTGAGGAAAGACTGCAGAGGTGAGGAATCTCATCATGATATCTAAAGGAAACGTTCCAGTTAGAAGGGACAGAGGCACTAATGTGGGAAGTACCTGGTGTTGTCAAGGAAGAGCTAGGAGGCCATTGTGGCTGAATGGGTGAACAAGGGAAGGAGAATAGTAAAAGATGATGTCAGTGTACTAGTTTTCTATTGATGAGTAACAAATTACCACAAACACCCACTATTACCTCACAGTTTTGTATGTCAGAAGTCGGGGTGGCCTTGTCTAGGTTGTCTGCCTAGGATTTCATAAGGTTATTATCAAGGTGTCAGCCAGGACAAACTTTATTGGGATGCTCTGGGGAAAAAGCCAGATCCATATTCAAGGTAGCTTGTTGGCAGAATTCAGTATCTTCTACTTATACTTTCACATATATCGGGTTGGCCAAAAGAGTTCGTTCAGTTTTTTCTGTAAGATTTTATGGAAAGAATCCAAATGAACCTTTTTTTGGCCAACTCAGTATTTTATTATAAGGAATTGACCGATGGAGGCATGAATAATGAGAAGTTCCAGGATCTACAGTCAGCAAGCTGGAGACCCAGGAGAGCTGATGGTACAACTTCCAGTGCAAGTTTGAGCCCAAAGTTAGGAGAAAAGCAATGCCCCAGATCAAAGGCAGAAAGAGCGAGCAAACTCTCTCTTACTTTGTCTTCGGTTTTATTTAGGCCTTCAGTGGGTTGGATGGGGCTACTCATATGAGAGAGGACGATCAGCTTTACTCAGTACACTGATACAAATGATAGTCTCATCCAGAAACACCCTCACAGACACACCCTGAATAAGGTTTAATTATCTGGGCACCCCGTGACCCAGTCCAGTTGACATACAAAAGTAGCCATAACATAGACTGAGGTCCTGTTTCCTTGCTGGCTGCCAGTTGGGGGTCTCTCTCAGCTTCTAGAGGCCACCCCTTTTCCTTCTCACGCGGTCCTCTCTAAACTTTAAGTCAGAAATGGTACACTGAATCCTTTCCTTTTTTGGAAGCTCTCTGGCTTGTTCTTCTGCAGCTGGCTGGATTTAACTCTCTGCTTTTCCAAAGTCTGTGTGATTAGGTGTGAAGCACCCAGATGATTCTTAACCTTAAGATCAACTGCTTAGTAACCTTAATTACTTTTGTAAACTTCCTTTTCCATGTAAGGTAACTTCACTGTGGGAGCAACACCGGAAGGTGGAGATCATGGGGCCATTCCAGAATTTTGACTCCCACAGGCAGATAGGCAATAGGGGGATAAATCCTGAAGGGTTCTGTAGAACATTTTAAAACTTTGATTTTTACTCTGAGAGAAACTCACTGGGAAAGATTACCTGATCTGATTTACATTTTACATGATTACTTTGGTATAAAGTAGACATGAGGGGCAAAGATGAAAGAAGACCAGTTGGGTGGATTTTGCTGTATTTAGGCAAAATATAATAGTGCCATGGACAAGAGTGGTATTGGAGGAGGTGGTGGACAGTGGATACATTTCCAGTCTGTCTTCTTTTTCTGTTCAGATTGAGTAATTCCTGTTTTTCAACTTTCAGATTCACTGTTTCTTCTGTTATATTTATTCTGCTATCAAACCCATCTAGTGAGTTTTAAAATTTTGCTTATTTTATTTTTAAAAAGCTTTAACATTCTATTTTGTTTTTCTTTATATCTTTTATTCCTTTGCGGAGACTTTCTAAAAAAATATTGATTTCAAGTGTATTTGTTATTGCTCATTGAAGCATGATGTCTACTTTAAAATCCTTGACAGAAAATTCCAGCATCTGTGTTATTAGTACCTCAGTGTTGCTATCTTGAACATTTGTCTTTCCTATCATTGAACAATGGCTTTCCTCATTCAAGTTGAGGTTATCCTGGTTTTTGGCATGCTAAGTGATCTTTTATTGTATACTGGACATTTTGGGTGTTATGTTGTGAGGCACTGGATTATATCCATTTTAGTCTTTCCCAGGTTGTAGATTTGTTTAGCAGATCCAAGTGGGATGGGTATTCAGCTCTCCACATGGCTCTGGTGACACCAGAGAGGAGAGTGGGGCACCAGTTTGCATTCTAGCCATTCTCCCTGCCTGCCACTTGGGGGGGTAGAGGCTCAGGTCCTTTTGGACCCACTGACACCAAAGGTGGAGAGAAAGTGGCATGTTGACCAGTACCACCTTGAACCACCTTGTTTTGCCCCTGAGAGGGGCTAGCGGTTCAGCCCTCCCCACCCTGATCGAGCCCCACAGACACTCCCCTGGTAGGTAAAGTGGTTTGCCAACAAGTGCTGCTTCATTCTCCCTCCTTCTGTCTGTTGCCGCTGCCCAGGGGTAGAAGTTCAGCTCCCAGCAGGGCCCCGCCAATACCAGGAGGAGGGGAACAGAAAGCGAATCTCATTCTAGCTCATTGCTGCTGGGTAAAGATGCAACTTCAGCTTCCCACTGAAAGTGGAGATCAACTAACAACACCTCATACCATCTTATTCTGCCTTTTAGTTGCAGGATGGGAATGGAAGTTCAGCCCTTCTTTGGCGCCCTGACACCAACCCAGTGGAAGAAATTAAGGGCCCTCTCATAACTGTGTATCCCAGCTGTCTCTGCTGGGGCCAGAAGTCCAGCTATCCACATGGTCTACTGGTACCACAATGGTGAGTGGATGACTTTTTCTTTGTTATCTGGCTAGAGTAGGACCCCATGGCCCCAAACTTCCCTGTTCTATTAGTCTACTCCTTCCCCAGTCCTTTGGTTACAGGGAGCAGGCTTTTCTTGAGGCTTTTTAACCTATATGTAGTGGCGGTTTCAAGGTATAGCCTTCTCTGGCCCATCCAGGATATACAGGACGCAGAAGGAAAATCCAGATAACTCACATCAGTGTCATTCCTCTTTGAGCTGGCCTGACATCTTTCCAACTTAAAAAAATAAATAAATATTTATTTATGGCTGTGCTGGGTCTCTGTTGCTGCAAGCAGATTTTCTCTAGGCTGCAGCGAGCAGGGGCTACTCTTTCTTCATCGTAGTACGCAGGCTTCTCATGGTGGTGGTTTCCCTTGTTGCAGAGCTTCTCTGCAACACTTGGACCCTAGGGCTCTAGGGCACGTGGGCTCAGTAGCTCCACAGCAGGTAGGATCTTCCCGGACCAGGGATCAAACCCATGTCCCCTGCATTGGCAGGCGGATTCTTAACCACTGGACCACCAGGGAAGTCCTTTGTCCAGCTTTTAAGAGTGTTTTCATGTTTGTTTGATTATGTCTAAAGTTGTTTTTGCTTTTCTACATAAAAGGGAAAATTAGAGAGGAACGGGGATATTTTCCATTGGCTGATACCAGAAATCCAGGTTCTAGACACGTTTTTGAAGGTAGGGGTTAACAGGATTTTTGACAAAAAAGTTATTATTAAAAATATCTTTTTTTTCCCCCAGTATAAATCACATACTCTCAGTGGGACCAATGACATTCAAGCTATAGATAATAAACAGATGGCAGGAAGGAGGCTATTATGACTCTGTTTACCGACATGCCAAATGTTGTAATTGATGCTTTCTGTGCATCATTCCATTTATTCTTCAAAACAATCCAATGACGGAGGTATACTGATGTCTGCAACAACTTTGAAACTAATCCTAAAAGGAAGATGGATTGGTGACTGGATAGGTTGAAGAGGAAGTGTAGTAAAATGTTGAAGCTAGATGGCAAGTATATGGGTGTTCATTATAACATTCTTTAAATTTCTTCATGTTTGAAAAATTTTATAACAAAATATTAAGAAAAGTAGACAACCTGATGAAGAAATTATTTTGACAGCTCTCTACTGTAGTTAAACAAGACTGCTTGCCCAACTTTTTACTGAGTTTAGTAAGGAGCAAAGGCAGAACTAAGGTGCAGATTTTCTAATTCAAAATCCCAGAGTCTAAAGTACAATATATTCCAGAGACTGTCAGTTGACAAGTTGGAGGCTTGATATGAACCACAGTGTTAACAAATTTTTGAATTTGTTGCTCATGTTTAAAATTAGAAAAACTTGCATAAAATGTGGATTCATGGCTTTACATGGGGGAAAAACCAACCCAGACATTCTATGAATACTGACTCTCAGTCTCATTGTATAGCAACAGTTGTCTAGAACATGGCCCACTTAGATGGGGTAGTCATTCTCTAGCTTGCCATTCATCCTCTGGTCTCATCTCTGCCTCATGTTCCTCAGACCAGAAAAGCTATAAGTTGCATCACGTTTGCCCTTCTTGCAAAGTTAAGAGGAAAGTAAAGCATTTCTTGTACTCATGGTTCTATCAAAAGCGAGAAAATTTTGACTTTGTGGAGGAAGCCTGATATTTTAATAGAAAAATGGGAGAGAACAAAATTCATTTGAAACTAAGGATTATCCTTACATGTTTAATATGCAAAACAAGTCTCTGCAGAAAGAATACAGCTTTTAAGATTATAATAAATCATTAGACACCATTACATATCTATGTAACTTACACAGGGGCATATTGTTAGTGACCTCTGTGCATAAAATATATCATTTGTGAGTGATGGTAGTTTTTATTTGTTTTCCTTGGACAAGTCTTTTAAACTAAGTTATTTGGAAATTTCTCAACTCTTGAGATTTAAATGTGTTTTTAAAAAGAGAATTTTGTATCACAGTAAATTAGGATGTTTATTTTAATTAATAGGGAGAAACACCAAAGAAATAAATCTGTAAAATTCTATGCAAATGAAATGTCCTAAGCATACTCCAAATGATTTACTTTTTCTAATTTAAAATTCTTATACTAATAACCCGTTATATTATGTGGAAGATTTTAAAGAGTTTTCGTGTAAAAACAAAACAAACAAATATAACAAATATATAACAAAACAGAAACAGACTCACAGATAAAGAGAACACACAAGTGGTTACCAGGAGGGAGAGGGAAACAGTGGAGTGGGGCCAAATGGGGATTAAGAGATACAAACTGCTATGTATGAAATAAACACACTATGAGTACATATTGCACAAAACAGGAAATAGCCAGTGTTTTATAAGAACTTTGCTGTTGTTCAGTTACTAAGTTGTGTCTGACTTTGTGACCCCATAAAATGCAGCACGCCAGCCTTCCCTGTCCTTCACTATCTCCTCAGTTTGCTCAAACTCACGTCCATTGAGTCAGTGATGCCATCCAGCCATCTTATCCTCTGTCGCCCCCTTCTCTTGCCCTCGATCTTTCCCAGCATCACGATCTTTTCCAGTGCGTCAGTTCTTCGCATCAGGTGGTCAAAGTATGGAGCCTCAGCTTCAACATCCGTCCTTCCAATGAATATTCAGGGTTGATTTACTTTAGGATTGACTGGTTTGATCTCCTTGCAGTCCAAGGGACTTTCAAGAGTCTTCTCCAGCATCATACTTCGAAAGCATCAATTCTTTGTTGCTCAGCCTTCTTTATGGTCCCATTCTCACATCCATACTATAGCTTTGACTATACAGACCTTTGTCGGCAAAGCGATGTCTCTGTTTTTTAACACGCTGTCTAGCTTTGTCATAGCTTTTCTTCCAAAGAGCAAGTGTCTTTTAATTTTGTGGCCATAGTCACCTTACATAGTAATTTTGGAGCCCAAGAAAATAAACTCTGTCACTGTTTCCACTTTTCCCCCAACTATTTGCATGAAGTGATGGGACAGGATGTCATGATCTTCCTTTTTTAATGTTGAGTTTTAAGCCAGCTTTTCACTCTTCTCTTTCACCTTCATCAAGAGGCTGTTTAGTTCCTCTTTGCTGTCTACCATTAGAGTGATATCATCTGCATATCTGAGGTTGTTGATATTTCTCCCAGAAATCTTGATTCCAGCTTGTCATCCAGCCTGGCATGTGCATGATGTACTCTGCATGTAAGTTAAATAAGCCAGCTGATAATATACAGCCTTGACATACTCCTTTCACAATTTTGAACCAGTCTGTTGTTCCATGTCCAGTTCTAACTGTTGCTTCTTGTCCTGCATATAGGTTTCTCAGGAGGCAGATAATGTGGTCTGGTATTCCCATCCCTTTAAGAATTTCCCACAGGTTGTTGGGATCTACACAATCAAAGGCTTTAGCCTAGTCAATGAAGCAGAACTGTAGATGCTTTTAAAAATTCCCTTGCTTTTTCTATGATCCAATGGAGGCTGGCAATTTGATTGGTGGTTCCTCTGCTTTTTCTAAATCCAGCTTGTAAGTTCTCAGTTCACTTACTGCTCAAACCTAGCTTGAAGGATTTTGAACATAATCTTGCTAGCATGTGAAATGAGTGCAATTGTACGGTAACTTAAACATCCTTTGTCATTGCCTTTCTGTGAGATTGGAATGAAAACTGACCTTTTTCAGTCCTGTGACCACTGCTAAGTTTTCCAAATTTGCTGGCATATTGAGTGCAGCACTTTCACAGCATCACCTTTTAGGATCTGAAATAGCTCAGCTAGAATTCCATCACCTCCACTAGCTTGGTTCATACTAATGCTTCCTAAGGCCCACTTGACTTCACACTCCAGGATGTCTGGTTCTAGGTTAGTGACCATATCATTGTGGTTATCTGGGTCTTTAAGACCTTTTTTGTGCAGTTTGTTCTGTGTATTCTTGCCATTTCTTCTTAATCTCTTCTTTTTTTTTTTAGGTCCTTGCCATTTTTCTCCTTTATTGAGCCCATCTTTGCATGAAATGTTCACTTGGTATCTCCAATTTTCTTGAAGAGATCTCGACTCTTTCCCGTTCTATTTTTTCCCATCTATTTCTTTGTATTGTTCACTTAAGAAACCTTTCTTATCTCTCCTTGCTTTTCTCTGGAACTCTGGATTCAATTGGGTATATCTTTCCCTTTCTCCTTTGCATTTTGCTTCTCTTCTTTTCTGATATTTGTAAGGCCTCTTCAGACCTTGTTACATTTTGCCTTGTTGCATTTCTTCCTCTTGGGGCTGGTGTTGATCACAGCCTCCTGTACAATGTCACGAACCTCCGTCCATAGTTCATCAGGCACTCTGTCTATCAGATCTAATCCCTTGAATCTATTTGTCACTTCCACTGTATAATCATAAGGGATTTGATTTAGGTCATACCTGAATGGCCTAATAGTTTTCCCTACTTGCTTCAAGTTGAGCCTGAATTTTGCAATAAGGAGCTGATGATCTGAGCCATAATGAACTCCTGGTCTTGGTTTTGCTGACTGCAGAGAGCTTCTCCATCTTTGGCTACAAACAATATCATCACTCTGATTTCAGTACTGACCGTCTGGTGATGTCTGTGTGTAGAGCTGTCTCTTGTGTTGTTGGGAGAGGGTGTTTGCTATGACCAGTGCATTCTCTTGGCAGAACTCCGTTAGCCTTTGCCCTGCTTCATTCTGTACTCCAATGCCAAACTTGCCATGTATCTCTTCAATCCCTACTTTCGCATTCCAGTCTCCTATGATAAAAAGGACATCTTTTTTTGGTGTTAGTTCTGGAAGGTCTTGCAGGTCTTCATAGAATCATTCAGCTTCAGCTTCGTCGGGATTAGTGGTTGGGGCACAGATTTGGATTACTGTGATATTGAATGGTTTGCCTTGGAAATGGACTGAGATCATTCTGTCATTTTTGAGACTGCACCCATGTACTCACTGTGGACTCTTTTGTTGACTATGAGAGCTACTCCATTTCTTCTAAGGGATTCTTGCCCACTGTAGTAGTTATAATGGTCATCTGAGTTAAATTTGCCTATTCCGGTCCATTTTACTTCACTGATTCCTAAAAGAGCTTTAAATGGGGTGTAATCTATAAAAACACTGGATCACTATGTTGTACATGTGAGACAAATATTATAGATAAACTACACTTAAAAAATAAAAAATAGGGTGTTTCAATGTATATTTTCCCTTTTGAGGATCAAAACCCTGTGAAAAATTAGAAGTTCTATTTTTTAAAACTTCATTTTTATTTTATATTGGAGTATAGTTGATTTACAATGCTTTGTTAGTTACATGTGTACATATATAGTATAAGTGATTCAGTTATACATATATCCATTTTTTTCGGATGCTTTTCTTATTTTTTTTAAACAGGATATTGAGTTCCCCCTGCTATATAGTAGGTCCTTATTGTTCATCTACTTTATATAAAGTAGTATGAAAAGTTCTATTTTTTGATGCTTTGGTAAGTCAACTAGTTTACATTAGTTGCTAAGCTAGCTTATTGTTCATACAGCTAGTAAGTATCAGAGCTGGTCTTTTTTTTTTTTTTTTTTTAAGACACAGCTTCTTCCTCTAGTTTTATTGAGGTATAATTGGCATATAATACTGTATAAGCTTAAGGTGTACGGCACAGTGATTTGACTAATATACATCATGAAGTGATGATCATAATAAGTTTAGTAAACATCCATCATCTCATACAAATTTAAGGAAGTACATTTTTTTCCTTGTAATGAAAACTCTTAGGATTCAGGCTCTTAACATCTTTCACATATAACGTACAGCAGGGTTAATATACTTATCATGTTGTACATTAGACCCCTAGTACTTATTTATTTTATAACTGGAAGTTTGTACCTTTTGACTGTCTTCATCGAATACCCACTCCTTCCCACCCTCTGTGTCTGATAACCGCAATCCAATCTATTGTTTTTTTATAAGTGAAAGAGTTTTTAAGAGCAGTTTTGTTGTTGCTGTTTAATTGCTAAGTCATGTCTGAGTCTTTGCAACCCCATGGACTGTAGCTCGCCAGGCTCCTTGGTCCAAGAGCAGTTTCGGTTCAGATAAAATGCAGAGGAAGGTACAGATTTCCCATTACCATCCCGCCCCTACACAGGTATAGCCTCCCTCGCTCTCAATATCCCCCACGAGAGCACTACACTTGCTACAATGGACGAACCCACACTGACCTGTCCTTATCACCCAAAGTCCACAGTTTACATTAGGGTTCACCACTCTAGGTGTTCTCCATGCTATGGCTTTGCACAAAGGGTATAATGTCACGTATCCATCATAGTATCACACAGAAGTAGTTTCACCACCCTTAAATGCCCTGGTTCCACCTATTCATCCCACTCTCCACACAACCCCTGGCAATCCCAACCTTTGTACTGTCTGCACAGTTTTGCCTTTTCCAGAATGCCATATGGTTGGAATCCTACAGTATGAGGCCTTTCAGACTGGCTTCTTTCACTTGGTAATATGTGTTAAGATTGCTCTCTGTCTTCCCATGGCTTGATAGCTCATTTGCCTGGAGTGCTAAATCACAGTCCAGGGTCTGGGTATACCTGTTTATTTATTCATTCATCTACTGAAGGACACACTGGATGCTTCCAAGTCTTGGCAGTTGTAAACAGAGCCACTGTAAACCCCTATGTGAAGGTTTTTGTGTGGACATACATTTTCAATTCATTTGGGTAAATACTAGAAGTGTGATTGCTAGATCTTATGGTAAAAGTAGTAAGAGATTGGCAACCCGTCTTCCTAAGTGGCTGTACTAGTTTGCATTCCTACCAACAATGACTGAGAGTTCCTCACTAGCATTTGGTGTTGACAGAGCTCTAGGTTTTTGCCATTCCCATATGTATGTAGTGCTGTCTCACTGTTTTGACAGGGCCAGTCCCTTTACTCTAAGTATTTTCTCCATTAAATGGAGAGATAATGTAAGCAATGAAAATTTAAAAACTAAGCTAAAATATACTTTGTATAAGCCAGAGGAAGACCTTGATTTTAAAAAGGCATCACAAAACATTTACAGAATATAGTTTCCAGAATTACTGACTTGCAAAGGTTCACTTTAACTGTCCTTGGCTTCTATCATTTGAACCAAAACTTCAGCACTTCATTATATGTTGCCTTGTACTCTTCTGTCTGAACATCAAGGTATCCCCTCGACTTCTCTTTTCTCTCTAGTTCAGGCCTAGACTTTTAGGACAGTTTCCTAATTTGAAGATTCTTTGAGTCCAGTTTCAATGTTCCAAACACACTCTTTCCACTAAAATGACAGCTGATTCTCTTAGTTCCCTGCTTAATTGGCACCAGCCATCCTGGGCTCCATATCATATCAACTCTTGCGCTTCTTTGAGTTGGACATGTTGCTTCATTTCTCCACTCCTTGGCTCAGGCCATCTTAAAACTCAGTTCAAACTCTCTGCCCCTCCAGGTTCAGGTGATCACCTGGTCCACACTGTCTGGCCCACATACTTCTGTAGTAGCACTCATCACATTGCGCAGCGATTACTCATAGATTCCTCTCCATTAGTAGACTGTCAGGCACTAGCAATTATCTAGCAGTGGCAATACGCCTGACAACCAGGAACTGAGGAAATCATCACTGAATCAATGAATCAACTCTTACAGTGATTTAGAGCTCACTTTACCCTCTGCTTCAAACTATAATCATTTTCCCAAATATCTATTCTTTTTGGCAGATTTTTTTCAGGGATAGAAAAATCTAAAGTCCATATTGAAAGAACAGATAACACAAATGAGTGAAGCAGGCTGAGTCGGGATCGTAACAGACTGAGGGTATGTTCTCTCTAAAGGGGATTTCTGCTTAAGTCTGGACAGTTGCTCAAGCAGGAAGACTGACTAGCATTGCCAGATTCTCCAGTTTCTAGAGACGAGAGTCTAGATTTTATGTGAACTTTTCAGAATTTTAAGCTGACAGTGATAAATAAAAGTATGGTGCAAGTTACACACACATGTCTATATTTTGGATCCGGTTATGGACTGCCAGTGAGACTGCACAAAACATGGTTTTCAGGACATTCAGTGTCCGTTCCATGTTTCTCTACTCCGTGATGCTCAGTGTGGTACCTGGCTCATGGCTATTTTCTGTAACTTCAAGCTGATTTAATATTCCACACTCAGTCCCGCCTCTGTCCTTCCAAGTTCTCTCATTCTCAAATATCCTGTTCTTTTATTTTTTCCCTTTTTAAAACGATTAATTTTTTTGGCTGTGCAGGTCTTTGCTGCTGCATGTGGGCTTTCTCTAGCTGTAGTGAGCGGGGGCTACTTTCTAGTGGCAGGGCTCAGATTTCTCATTGCAGTGGCTTCTCTCGTTGCAGAGCATGGGCTCCAGGCGCACAGGCTTCAGTAGCTGTGGCTCATGGGTTCTAGAGGGTGGGCTCATTAGTTGTGGCACACGAGTCCAGTTGCCCCACGGCATGTGAGATCTTCCTAAACCAGGGATTGAACCTGTGTCCTTTGCATTACAAGGCGGATTCTTAACCACAGGACCATCAGGGAATCCTTCTCTTTTGTTCTGTTTTTCCTTTTATGTAAGACCTGCTCAAGGTTCACCTTCTTCATGATGGCCCGTTCCCCCAAATTTTGAGCTACAGCTCTTATTTCTGCATGTTTATTGCCTATGCCAATGACTTTGGGTCTGATGAACATACCACCCTACATTTCCGTGAACTTTTCCCTGTGTGAGGGGATTGTGACATCCAGGGAGATTATAACCTATTGAAGGTGTGGTGTCAAAGTTTATACACAAGAAGAATGTACAATAAACACTTGATGATTGAGTAAATGAGCACATGCCACCAGTTTATAAAGAAGTGCAATACGTTTCATACTGAAGTGATTTGAACTCTAAGTTTCATATCATTCATCATTCAGAGTTTGGATCGTCTAGGGACCCATCTGTAGTCATTTTTCTACATTATTAAATGTGAACAGTGGAACAAAATCGTAACTCTTGTTCCTTATTAAGAACTGAGAACTCATGGATCTGGAAATTGTCCTTGGTACTCTCTTCTGCCTCCTCAATTCGATGGGTGCCTCCCGTAGCATTTTCTCCGCATGTCTATAACAACACTTATGACACCTGGTTGGCAAACTTATCTCTCTCTCCAGCTAGAACGATCAACCTGAAAGCAGGGAATATGTCATTTGATTTTTGTCCCCAATATCTGGAACAGAGTAGGTACTGTCCGCTAGTTTCAGCTTTCATATTAGACTTTAAGTTGAATCTTAAAGTCAATCTAAAGAAGATGGAACCTGGTTACTCATAATATCAAGATCTCTACATGTGTGCTGGTGTGCTCAGACACTCAGTTGTGTCTGATTCTTTGCAACACTGTGGACTGCAGCCTGCCAGGCTCCTCTGTCCATGGGGCTCTCCAGGCGAGAATACTGAAGCCAGTTGCCATTTCCTCCAGGGGATCTTCCCCACCCAGGAATCAAACCTGTGTCTCTGACACTGGGTTGGCAGGCAGATTCTTTACTACTAGTGCCACCTGGGAAGCCTCTACACACACACATACACACTCTGACATATTTATATTTAAAAAAATCTTCTTTCCTGGAAAATCCTATAGGCAGAGGAGCCTGGTGGGGTACAGTCCATGGGGTCACAAGAGTCAGACATGACTTAGTGACTAAACCACCACCATCCACTTAAAAACTACATTTTATTCATGAATCCAAACTTTCAGTAAACATCCAGGGGGTATGACATTGAGTCAGGCACTGTGAATACAAAGATTAAAGAGCCTGGTGTGGGAGGAGCCCTTGTGTAAACAAGCTGTTACAGGAGCCCAGGACCAGGACAAGTGCTGGGTCAGAGACATGTGCCCGAGAAGCCAGAGAAGCCGAGAGCAAAGAGCGACCAGTCTTTTTCTAAAAAGGTCTTTGTCTTTTTATCCATCACCTGGATGAATTATGTGATGTTCCCTTAAGCAGTTTTACTTTTCTTTTAATGTGATGTAAAAAAGCCTTCATAATTATGAAAACATTAGGATGCTGGGCAGTTGGGGAGATGCCAGCCCGACTTGCTCCCACCTCTGGCCGAGCAGCAGTACCATCTTGTTTGGCTGGAGTCTCAGAGGATGTGCTCAGCCACTGGGGTGTTTGCAGCAGAGGGAAGCAGGGTGCTGTGGACTAGTTTTTCCCTCCTCAACCACATGGCTTAAGAAGGTTCTGGATTTTTTTTTTTTTAAGTGACTATTTAAACCTGAAGTCTTTCTCATGACTATGGGCAGGATATTCTTTGACTCTCTAAGGTGTGTGAAGTCACTTGTCAACTCTCTAAACATCTACCACAGTGAGAGGCAGTGTGGTGTAGTGGGAAGTAAGCTATGATAAAGTTTTCAGTCATCTTTCTAAAATATGTATCTGACCACGTTACTCTCTTGCTCAGAAGGCTTCCAGGGATCTGTGTGCCTTCAGGATGAAGCCTACACTTCTCAGCATGATATCCAAGTTCCCGATCATCTGACCTTCAATGCCTAACATTCTGACCCTATGCCTAACTAACTTCACTGTGCTCCCTGCACCCATGTTCCAGCCAAACAAACCTGCCAAGCATAGAGCTGTCCCTCCCACCAGGTTGCTCCATGTCTTATCTGTGCCCAGACTGTTCTCCAGTGCTGGGCTGTTCTCTTTGGCTAGAAAGACACTTTCTCCTGCACCCTCATCTATGTAATGAACTTCTATTTGCCCTTCAAGACTGAGGCCTGGGGTGGTCTCCTCTCTGTTTCCTTATTCACCCTTGCCTCTAGAAAAACTGACCACATCTCCATTTTTGAAATCACATTATTTTTTCATTGATCATACCCCTATTGTTACCTTTATGTTATGAAATTACTTTGTTTCCCTATCTGTTCTCTGAATCTGTATGGCTCTGAAGAATAAAGACAATGGTTTATTTGTTTTAGTAATGTTGGGAACTAGTACAGGCTGAGCCTATAAGACACACACACACAGAATATGTTGCATGAAAAAAGAAAAAAATAAATGTGGGGTCGGGTAAAATGATACTGAATTCTAGTTCCACCTCTCTAGGATTGTGGGAAAACTTGGACATGCTCTCTGTGGGGCATGTTCCTTGCTTTAATAATAACTTGGCAGGAAATAATATTTTTTGTCAAGGAGAGCGATAAAATATAGAGTAGATAATGAGCTAGAAACATCTAGAAATGAGAAAAGTATTAAAGAAAAGTATACATTGAAATTCTATTTCCAGCCATTTGGCAGATTGTTGTTGTTTTGTCGCTAAGCTGTGTCTGACTCATTGCGACCCCATGGACTGTAGCCTGCCAGGCTCCTCTGTCCATGGGATTTCCCAGGCAATAATACTGGAGTGGGTTGCCATTTCCTTCTCCAGGGGATCTTCCCAACCCAGGGATCAAACCCATATCTCTTGTTTCCTGCATTGGCAGACAGATTCTTGAGTTGCTAAGTTTGCAAGTGAGAGAAATCCTTAGAGGTCAAAAATGAAGAGGGCTACAACTTTAGAGAAGAAGGCAACTGCCCAGACTAGCAGTGGACGCAGGTTTCTAGTGTCTGGAGTTGATCTCTGCTTTGAGGGTAAGCCTGTGTGGGCCTTGAGGTGGGGTTAGATCAGAGACCCTTGCACAAAATCAGGACCCTGAAAGCCTACACCCTAAGCAAAAGGATAAAGCACAGAATATTAGCTCCTCACTAATGTCAAGGATACATATCTGACCTGAACTTGGCTCAAAGACAAAAGGGCCAGTTTTCTCAAGGCATGTTAATCAAGGCATGTTTGAATGTGGAAGAAGTTTTATTTTAGGAGTAGAATTTACAAAACTTACTAAATTGGGAGAAGAGAGGGAGAGTCTTCCTGCATGCTTGGAGAAAGAAGCATGCATGCAGCTCCAGGGTTATGGAGCAGAGGGGCCCTCTAGCTCCGGCTCCAGGTTGCTGATGGAAATGTGCAGGCTGGTAGTGGAAAGCCACAGGACAGGCTCATCTGGCCATCCTAGCTCGATGGCAGCAGTTAAGTCATCTGGCTGGCTGATTTCCTTCTCTGAGTTCAGGCTCACAAAGCCACATGCTCATTAAAATATGTTCTTCCGTAGTGTTTTTCCTAACAGGAGTGAATGTGCTAAATAGCACAGTCTGGTATCTCGAGCAGATATATTTCTCATTGTAAATTTATAACTTGGCATCATGGCATATAAGCTTGATCACCCCTGGATACACTGACAGAAATTGAGTTTCAGAGCATGTAGACGTCAGGCTCAGATTTAGTACTGTGATTATCCAATAAGGGGCTTCCCTCATGGCTCAGCTGGTAAAGAATCCGCCTGCAACTCAAGAGACCTTGGTTTGATCCCTGGGTTGAGAAGATCCCCTGGAGAAGGAAATGGCTACCCACTCCAGTATTCTGGCCTGGAGAATTCCATGGACTGCATAGTCCATGGGGTCACAAAAAGTCGGACACAACTGAGCGACTTTCACTTCACTAACCCAGTAAGGGACGGTTAACCTCAGGTCATGCATAGAGCCAGCTGGTTTCCCTGAGCCCTCTCTTCTTTATTTCTCTATAAATACAACTGTATTCATGTGAGCAATGTTGTTAAGGAAAAAAGGGTCAAAGAGACTTTTCAGCAGGATGGGAAGGAGTGTATTAGTCTAGGTGTGAAGAGGGGGCATAGTGAAGGTGATGGATTAAAGGTGAATCACAGAAAGCTTCAACGCTGCTTGTGGGTTATGACTGATGTCTCATCTCTAAATGATCCCGTTCCCCAGAAGACTGTAATGCAGTGTGTGCCTCATATTCAAATAACTGGTTAATTTGATCAGCTGGTCAAATAGTCAAGCAGATTATTGGACATCAGGCAGATACACAAAGATGAAGGAGTTTGGTTGAACTGCTGCTATGAGATGATTTTAACATAAGGCATGAGAAATCTGACATTTCAGAAGGGGATCTGCACTCTAGACTTTCTGCAGTAGAGGGTAGGCTGACGTCAGCAAAATAGTCACTGCACATATATTGAGTGTTTACTAAATATACTGTGGTTGATACTGTGCAAGATAAAAAGAATTTTATTACATGGGGACAGTATGGTATAACATGATACTCAAAAAGATTATATGGGCTTGGGGATTGATCGATCTAGGCTTGGAGACAGTCCTGTCAATAATAGTTGATCACCTTGGTGGAGATTTTTGTGGTCTTATTTTCTCAGCTGTCAATTGTGAACAATGATATCAGTTTTATGGGATTTTAAGGATGAATTGAAATACATACTAGGATCACACAGCAAGTGCTCAGTAACTTTTCCTGGGGACTTACCATTTTTGGAAAACAAATAGACATACATAAAATAATAAATCAACGATGCAAGGCCACATATGTTAAGTACCCGCTGAGTATTGTAGATGATGAGAAATCTCATTAAAGAAAAATGATTAAGTCATAGGAAGACAGGCTCTGAACTAGACCCTGATGGATGGGTTGAAACTAGTTAAGTGGAAAGGAGAGTAGCTGGTATTTCAGTACATGGCATGAGCCCAGGGCCAGAGGGGAGCAGATACAATGTTTGGAGAACGGGGAGTATCACAGCTTGAATGGGGTGTAGGATCTATGTCAAGGAAAACCAGAAGACAGGCAGATTGTGAAGGAACCTGGAAGCCAAGCTAAGGAATTCAGACTTTATACTGGGATAAGGGAAGGCACTGACTGCTGCTTTCCTCAGGGAGATTCTGTGAATGTACTAACTTCTCTCTGTGAGCTGTAACTGTTTATATCATGCTATGCACTGTACAACCAACCCAAGATTACCTGCAAGGAGCTTAACAGAACATCCTAAAGTCATCCTCCAGAAAACCCTGCTTGCAAAGTGAGGGGCTTTGTTTGAGGTTGTAACATATGGCCTTGGATCTGATTGCCAGCATCTAGTGTTTACTCTTTGTAAAACTCTCTCTTAGCTCTCCTGTCCAGAGAAAAAACTGCGGAATTAGTTACATATTGGAGATCCCATATAATATCCTTGATAAAAGGAATCAGATAAACAAAATGATTTTCTTCCCACAAGCATAAATCAACTATAGATTAGTTTTAATCTAATCTTGATTAGCTTGAAATATTTAGAGTTTCACATATCAAGTATAATGTAACAACCATGTTCCTCAGTTTGCTTTTGTTGAAATTTCTCAAAAAGACAAACAAGGAAGCTGTTAAATTTTGTTCTCACATATGCTCTCACTTTTCATATTCATACGTTTTAATAAATCACTGCATTTCCAAAGTAAAAGAAAATTATCCCTTTATTTCATAATATTTTGGTTGAAAACTTCCCTATTAAATTGCATGGGCCATCCATGATGACATGCATTTGTTTTGGCTTCTTTTTGCATTTTGAATTTTTAAAGAGCAGTTAATCACACAAGGAATACATTAGCTATTCTGTTAAATAAAAGAAAAACCATAGCTGTCATACAGAGTTAATTTTTATGGTTGCATCATTTGCCCTCAAGCATTCATGACTAGTGAAACATTGTTTAAAAACATGAAAGCTGGGTATAAGCAAAACTAATATTTTATAATCGGATTAGAAAACACATCCTGCATATTCTTCCTTAAAGGCAAAGCACATTTTGGGAAAGATTTTTAAAATTGTTTTTTGAATCAGAACTCTATGGTATTATGAAATTGCAATTAATTACTAAATGCTCAAATCCTCTGCAATTAGTGTGATATACTGTGAGTGGCTTGGGATAATTAAACATTTTTTGGATTCCAGTTTTATAGGTCTTTTCTGGACTCTAATTTGGATATATCCATTTTATTGTAGAAACATTTGTGATTGAAACTAGTTTCCTAGTCTTGACTGCAACATTATCCCCCATCGTCCTTGAAAATAGCTTCTTTCCATTTTCCATTTTGTGTGATAGAGCGAGCGGTGAGGGCAGCAAATCAGAATCGCCGTGACCCCTTCCAACTCTGTGTGCGTTCGTCACTCAGTTATGTTTGACTCTTTGCGACTCCATGGACTGTAGCCCACCAGGCTCCTCTGTCCATGGAATTCTCCAGGCCAGAATACTGGAATGGGTAGCCTTTCCCTTCTCCAGGGAATCTTCCCAACACAGGGACTGAACCCAGGTCTCCTGCATTGTGAGCAGATTCTTTACCAGCTGAGCCACCAGGGAAGAATACTCGAGTGGGTGGCCTATCCCTTCTCCACTGGATCTTCCCAACCCAGGGATCAAACGGGAGTCTCACGCATTGCAGGCGGATTCTTTACCAACTGAGCTATGAGGGAAGCCCTTCCAACTCTACCATTATGTATAATTGCTTAACGAAAACCAGAAGTGGAGTTTCCCACTTCTAAAACTACAATGCCATTTGATTATTTAATACAAACTTAGTAGTCACCTTTTTGAACTTGTTGGAGAAGACTCTTGAGAGTCCCTTGGATTGCAAAATCAAAACGGTCAATCCTAAAGGAAATCAGTCAATATTCACTGGAAGGACTGATGCTGAAGCTGAAACTCCAATACTTTGGTTACTTGATGTGAAGAGCTGACTCACTGGAAAAGACCCTGATACTGGGAAGGATCGAAGGCAGAAGGAGAAGGGGATGACAGAGGATGAGATGGTTGGATGGCATCACCAATTCAATGGACATGAGTTTGAGTAAACTCCGGGAGTTAGTGATGGACAGGGAAGCCTGGCGTGCTGCAGTCCATGGGGCTGCAAAGAGTCAGACATGACTGAGCAACTGAACTGAACTGCGTATTCACATTGAGGAGAGCAGAGAAGACAGGAACAGCTTTTAGTTCCTCTCCAACCTGACCTCTCTTCAACTTTCAACACTATCAACTTTCTCCTAGAGCAGCACTATCAATAGAATTTTCAGTGAGGAGGAAATGCTCCTTGTGTATATTGTCCAATAGGATAGCCTTTAGCCACGTGTGCTATTAAGCACTTGAAATGTGGCTAGTGAGACTTAGAAACCTAATTTTTTATTCTATTTAATTCTAAGTAATTTACATTTAAATAGTCACATGTGTCTACTGGCTACTATAGTGGACACCAAAGTCCTAGAATTGCTTTCTCTCATTAAAGAGAACTGTGTTCTTTTTTCTTACCCTTCTGTGTGTTCCTTCTTAGTCTCCTTGAAGAGTTTCCCAAATCTACTTGATATTCATAAATAGTATTTATTTTCTTTTTTAATTGGAGGATAATTGCTTTACAGTGTTGTATTGGTTTTCACTGTACAACAATGCAAATCAGTCATAACTCTATAAATACAGGAGTGTGCTAAGTCGCTTCAGTCGTGTCTGCCTCTTTGTGACCCCATGGACTGTAGCCCGCCAGGCTCCTCTGTCCATGGGATTCTCTAGGCAAGAATACTGGAGTGGATTTCTGTGTCCTCCTCCAGGGGATCTTCTCAACCCAGGAACTGAACCCCCATCTCTTACGTCTCCTGCGTTGGCAGGCAGGTTCTTTACCACTAGCGCCACATGGGAAGCCCTGTATATCCCCTCCCTCTTGAGCCTCCTTCTAATCCCCACCCCTCTAGGTCATTACAGAGAGCCTGGCTGGGCTCATAAATGGTCTTTCTCAAAGCTATATCCTTGGCTGCCTTGGACTCTCACTCCTTCCCTCTGGCTCTTCTCTACAGAGCAACTTTTCTTCCTTTAGGCCTCAGTTCTTAAATTGTATTTATTTTTGGCTGTGCTGAGTCTTTGTCGCCGAGCATGGCTTTCTCTAATTGTGGCGTGCAGGGGCTATTCTTCATTGAGGTGCACAGGCTGCTCATTGTGGTGGCTTCTTTTGCTGCAGAGCATGGGATCTAGGTTTCAGTAGTTGCAACGGATGGGCTTAGTTGCCCTGTGGCATCTTGTGGGATTTTCCTGGACCCAGGGATCAAACCTGCGTCCCCTGCATTGGCAGGTGGATTCTTAGGCCCTGGACCACCAGGGAAGTCCTAGGTCTCAGTTTAAGTGTGACTGTCTGGTCACTCCATCCAAATTAACTCCTCAGCTCTATTATTTTCTGTCGCACCCCCTGGTATGTCCTCTTCATGATACTTACCTTACAATGAAATTATTACTATATTTTTGTTTGTTGTCTATCTCCCACTACAATGTCATCTTGTGCCCCTGGCACCTGGCAGAGTGCCTGGCATATATTATGCCCTTGATGTTTGTTGAATAAATTAATAGATGGGTGCTCTTATCCTTTCCCTTATTGACGATTCACTAATTCATATCTCTAGCTGATATTGGAGTCTCTACTCCAAATTTTTATTTACTTGCCTAAGAATGAACTCATTATCTTTCCTAGACTTTCTTTCCTTTTATTCCTTATCACGGTTAATGCTATCTCCCAGTTTTGCAATTAGAAACTTCTGCATAGCCTCTCTACTGCTCATGGAGTGCTTCTAATCATCTAACAAATGCAGTCAATTTTAATTCAGAAATGACTCTCAAATCATCCTAGCATTGTTGGTTTGGTTTAGGCCTCAGAGTTGCATAGTTGAACCTGCCAGGGTTTCCTAACTAGGCTCCTCTTGACAGTCACTCACCTCTGCACTTACTCCTTCAAATGGCCCTCAGAGAGATTTTCTTAAAAAACAAATACAACATCCACCTTCTTTAGAGCTCCCATTGCTTCTTCACTTCCTAAGGGATGTGCACGCACGCTCAGTTGCTTCATTTGTGTCTGACTCTTTGTGACCTTACGGACTGCAGCCCACGAGGCTCCTCTGTCTATGGGATTCTCCAGGCAAGAATACTGGAGTGGATTGCCATGCCCTTCTCCAGGGGATCTTCCCAACCCAGGGATCGAACCTGCATCTCCTGTGCCTCCTGCATTGCAGGCAGATTCTTTACCCACTGAGCCACCTGGGAACTCTCCTTAACTTTTTTTGTATGACTTGTGAGGCCTTCATGATCGGGGCTCCATGGATTCTTGCCACGTTAATTATGGCCTATACCTCCCTATCACACTTCCTGTGTGGCTCTGACAGCCAGGCCCTTCTCTGGGCCTTTTTCTGGGTGTTCTTCCTCTGTTTGGAATGCTCATCTCTCACTGAATGGCTTATCCTTCACCAACTCTCCTGCATATATTTAGTCATCTCCTGGGTAGTTTTCCCAAAGCATATTATTTGGGGGGCGTTACAGCATTCATCACTTAATGATACATATGAGTTGTCTGATTCTTCTACCAAATGGGAATTCTTTAAGCACAAGAAATATATCTTGTTCAACTTCTCAAAGAATGATTTATATCCCTGCAGTGGTTAAGAGCCTGGCTTTGGCTTAAATTGTTGTTGTTCAGTCACCCAGTCGTGTCTGACTCTTTGTGACCCCATGGACTGCAGCATACCGCCAGGCCTCCCTGAACCTCACCATCTCCTGAAGTTTGCCCGAGTTCATATCCATTTCATCAGTGATGCCATCCAGCCATCCGATCCTCTGATGCTCTCTTTTCCTCCAGCCCTCAATCTTTCCCAGCATCAGGGTCTTTTCCAATGAGTCAGCTGTTCGCACAGGTGACCGAATATTGGAGCTTCAGCATCAGTCATTCCAATGAGTATTTGGGGTTGATTTCCTTTAAGATGGACTGGTTTGATCTCCTTGCTGTCCAGGAGATTCTCAAGAGTCTTCTCCAGCACCACAGTTTGAAGGCATCAGTTCTTTAGCACTCTGCCTTCTTTATGGTCCAGCTCTCACAACCAAATGTGACCACTGGAAAGACCATAGCCTTGACCATTCAGACCGTTGTCAGCAAAGTGATGTCTTTGCTTTTCAACACACTGTCTAAGTTTGTCAGAGCTTTCCTGCCAAGAAGCATTCATCTTCTGATTTCATGGCTGCGGTCACCATCCACAGTGATTTTAGAGCCCAAGGAAAGGAAATCTGTCACTGCTTCCACCTTTTCCCCTTCTATTTGCCATGAAATGATGGGACTGTATGCCATGATCTTAGTTTTTTTCATATTTAGTTTTAAGCTGACTTTTTCGCTCTCCTCCTTCACCCTCATCAGTGGGTTCTTTAGTTCCTCTTTGCTTTCTGCCATTAGAGTGGCCTCATCTGCATATCTGAGGCTGTTGTTTCTCCTGCCAAACTTGATTCTGGCTTGTAACTCATCCAGTCCGACATTCCCCATGTGCTCAGTGTATAAGTTAAACAAACAGGGTGACCACAAACAGACCTGTCATCCTCCTTTCTCAATCCTGAGCCAGCCAGTTGTTCCATACAGGGTTCTAACTGTTGTTTCTTGACCAGCATACACGTTTCTCAGGAGACAGGTAAGATGGTCTGGTATTCCCATCTCTTTAAGAGTTTTCCACAGTTTGTTATGATCCACACAGTCAAAGGCTCTAGTGTAGTTGGTGAAACAGAGGTAGATGCTTTTCTGGAATTCCCTTGCTTTCTCTATGATCCAGGGAATGCTGGCAATTTAATCTCTGGTTCCTCTGTCTTTTTTAAACCCAGTTGGACATCTGCAAGTTCTTGGGACACTTAATGCTGAAGCCTAGAATGCAAGATTTTGAGTATGACCTTACCAGCATGGGAGATGAGTGCAATTGTCCGGTGGTTTGAACATCTGTTAGTATTGCCCTTCTTGGGAATTGGGATGAGGATTGACCTTTTCCAGTCCTGTGGCCACTTCTGTGTCTTCCAGATTTGCTGACATATTGAGTCCAACATTCTGGTAGCATCATCTTTTAGGGTTTTAAGTAGCTCCACTGGAATTCCATCGCATCCACTAACTTTCTTGAGAGCAGTGCTTCGTGAGGCCCACTGACTTCACACTCCAGAATGTCTGGCTCTGGGTGACTGACCACACCATCATGGTTATCTGGCTCATTAAGATCTTTTTTTTTGTACAATTCTTCCATGCATTCTGTCCGTCTTTTCTTGATCTCTTCTTCTTCTACTAGGTCTACCATTTCTGTCCTTTATTGTGCCCATTTTTGGGTGACATGTTCCCTTTGTCTTTCCAATTTCCCTGAGATCTGTAGGTTTTCCCCTTCTGTTGTTTTCCTCTATTTCTTTGCATTGTTCACCGAAGAAGACTTTCTTGTCTCTTCTTGCTGTTCTCTGGCACTCTGTGTTTAGTTGGGTGTACCTTTCCCTTTCTCCCTTCACTTCTTTTCTTTCTTTTACTTGTAAAGCCTCCTCAGGCAACCACTTTGCCTTCTTGCTTTTCTGTTTTGGGGGGATGGATTTGTTCACTGCCTTCTGTACAGTATTACAGACCTCGGTCCATAGTTCTTCAGGCACACAGTTTACTAGGTCTAATCCCTTGAATGTACTTGTCACCTCCACTGCATATTCATAGGGGATTTGATTTAAGTTGTACCTGGCTGGCCTAGTGGTTTCCCCTGCTTTCTTTAGTCTTAGCCTGAATTTTGCTATGAGAAGCTGGTGATCTGAGCCACAGTCAGCACTGGCTTTTGTCTTTGCTGACTGTACACAGCTTCTCCATCTTCAGCTACAAAGAATGCAATCAATTTGATTTCAGTGTTGATCATTTGGTGATGTCCATGTGGAAAGTCATCTTTTTTGTTACTGAGAAAAGCTATTTGCTATGACTAGTGCATTCTCTTGGCAGAATTCACTTAGCCTTTGCCCTGCTTCATTTTGTATTCCAAGGCCAAACTTGTCTGTTTCTCCAGATGTCTTCCTACTTTTGCATTCCAATCCCCCATGATGAATAGAACTTCTTCTTCTTTTTTTGGTGTTAGTTCTAGGAGGTCTTCTAGGTTTTCGCAGAACTAATCAACTTCAGCTTCTTCGGCATCGGTGGTAGGGACATAGACTTGAATTACTGTGATGTGGAATGGCTTGCCTTGGAAACAAACCGAAACCATTCTGCCGTTTTTGAAGTTGTACCCAAGTACTGCATTTCAGACTCTTGTGTTGACTATGAGGGCTACTCCATTTCTTCTATGGGATTCTTTCCCACAGTAGATATAATGGTCATCTGCATTAAGTTCACCCATTCCTGTCCATTTAAGTTCATCGATTCCTAAAATGTTGGTGTTCACTCTTGGCAACTGCTGTTTGACCACGTCTAGTTTACCTTGATTCATGGACCTAACATTTCAGGTTCTTATGCAGTACTGTTCTTTGGACTTTATGTTCATCACCAGATGCATCCAGACCTGAGCGTTGTTTCTGCTTTGGCCCAGCCGCTGCATTCTTCTGGGGCTGTTAGTAGTTGTCCGCTGCTCTTCTCCGTAGCATATTGGACACCTTCTGCCCTGGACCAAACCTATGTGTTTATGGAGTTAGTGCACTCATCTAGGCATTTTCAGTGCCTTGCTTTAATTTTAAGCTACTCCTCCTTTGGTGTCATATCTTTTTTGTCTTTTTATACAGTTCATGAGGTTCTCATAGCAAGTATATTGGGGTGGTTTGCCATTCCCTCCTCCAGCGGGTCATATTTTGTCACAATGCTCCACCATGGCTTGTCTGGCTTGGGTAGCCCTGCACAGCATGGTTCATAGCTTCACAGATAACACAAGCCCCTTCACCACAACAAAGCAGTGATCCATGGAAGGTTCCAGACACACATCTAAGTTGGAAACTCAGATTTCCATTTATTAGCTATGCAGTCTGTCAATTTACCTCATCTTGCTGAGCCTCGGTTTTCTTATCCTTAAAACGGGAATAATGTGGTACTTACATCAGGTAGCTTTCGTAAGTATTAAATGAGGTTAAACAGCATGATAAATGTAAATGGCAGGACCATATTAATAGATAAGTTGTTGGTAACTCTTAATAACTTAGCAAATATTTATTGTTGTTTAGTTGCTAAGTCATGTTCGACCCTTTGTCACCCCCCGACTGTAGCCAGCTGGGCTCCTCTGTCCATGGAATTCTCCAGGCAAGAATACTGGAGTGGGTTGCCATTCCCTTCTCCAGGGGATCTTCCCAACCCAGGAATCAAACTCGGGGCTCCTGCCTTTCAGGCATATTCTTTACCCACTGAGCTATGAGGGACGATCCATTACACTTTGGCCCCTTCTTTAAAAACAGCATATAAAATCACATGTATAACATTATAGTTGAATTGTTTAGTTCCCCCAGAGTGCTAGTTGCTGACATCTAAAAAGTGCTTAAAGAAGAGCTCCCTTTCCTCTGATTTCTATGTGCCAGGGCCCAGCAACGTGCATGACACAAGTACGGGACCTTGAAGTGGTCCGCGTAACTGAGGGACCTAGAGTTTCAAGGCAGATTCACTTCCAGTGTTGTTGGTCTGGGAATATAATTATAAACAGAACTTAGTTGCTGGCTTCATGGAGCTCTCATTTTAGTGCAACAGGAAGTATGTAGAAATAACTGATTATAATGACCTTCACATATCCACAAGCATTTGGGATGAATTTTATAACAGGTAGGAAAGCACTGCTTTGATTCAGAGACACGGGAGTAGGAGCATGCTTAATGCACAAGGAAAAGCAGGAAGGAAGGATAGGAGAGAATATGTGGTTTCTGGAGAAAAGCAAGTATTCTCCCTTGACAGGAATGCAGGGTTCTAATGGAGGTGCGGAGGAGACCTGGGAGCTGACGCCAGGCCTGGAAGATGCTGTTAGACAGTTAAACAGAGACTCAATGCTCAGTTCTCAGGAGAGCAAGGCAGAGTATCTGCACACATCTCTACTTATTTGGTGACTCAGGTGCTAAAGAATCTGCCTGCAATGCGGGAGACCTGGCTTTGATCTCTGGGTCAGAAAGATCCCCTGGAGAAGGGAATGGACACCCACTCCAGTATTCTTGCCTGAAGAATTCCAAGGACAGATGAGCCTGGTGGGCTACAGGCCATGGGGTTGCAAGAGCTGGACATGACTGAGTGACCTACGACCAGATTAGACCGCTCATTTACTTTTCCCTGATGACTCTGTGGTGAAGAATCCACCTGCCAATACAGGAGTCTTGGGTTTGATCCCTGGGTTGGAAAGATCCCCTGGTGAAGGAAATGGCAACCCACTCCAGTATTCTTGCCTGGGAACTCCCATGGACAGAGGAGCCTGGTGGGTTACAGTTCATAGGGTCACAAAGAATCAGACACGACATATCAACTAAACAACTCCCCCACCCCCAACATTCATTTAACAAAAACTTAACCAGCAACCCTTGAGCCAGACACTGGCTGGGCCTTGGACATACAAAGCTACACAAGACACAGCCTCTGCCCTGAGGGATTTACACTTTGTGTTGTGGGTTTAAATATGTCCCCTCCACAAAGCATATGTGGAAGTCCTGACTGTGACATTATTTGGAAATAGGTTCACTGCAGATGTATTCAGATGAAGTGCTACTGGAGTAGGGTAGACCAGTTCTCCAGGCTGATCAGCCTTCTGATAAATAAACAGCCATGTGAAGACACAGAGACCCACAGAAAGACTACCATGTAAAGACGAAGGCAGACAGGGGAGTTGGGTGTACACTGCAAGCCAAGGGCCACCCCGGATTGCTGGCAAACCACCAGGAACTAGGAAGAGGGGAGGAAGAAGTCCCATATGTGTTTCAGAGGGAACAGGGCTCTGCCAACACCTTAGTTTCAGACTTGTAGCCTCCAGTACTATCAGGTAATAAATCTCTGTTGTTTTAAGCCACCCAATTTGTGGTCATTTGTTACAGCATTCTTGTGAAGCAAATGCCCTCTGTGGGGACAACAGGAGCCCATGTACAGACTAATGAGAGCATAACCGATTTACTGAGGCAAGGGGAGGTCTCTGCGGCTGATGCAATCCCCACAACTGCTGTCACTTTAGAAATGGATTTGAATTAGTGGCTAGCAATATTAGTAAAGGGTAGCTTATCACCAGGTGCGGTGGCCTTAGTATTTCAATGTCAAAACTTCTCATAAACCTCTTTAATAGAATTTTGCATTTCCATATGCTTAAGACATCTATGTATGAATTATTATAGAAAAAAATGACAAAGCACTAACATGAACACATCCTTAACTACTGCTAATAAAATTCACTTTAAAAATAATATATAAGCAAATACAAACATCTCACTAACCTTTAGCTGTAGTTGGACCCTTAAAAATTCTTCTCTTTCATTCAGCTGTTCTTTGGGAGTATGGCAGGTGTTTGCTTACACAAACATCCTTGTCGCTTTTTCCTGCTATAGTTTTATTTTCCAGGTGGTTTCCTTTACTATAATTCCAGGGGAAGATTTAGTGACAATTAGTTGAGCCCTGAGGGATTTTCTGATCCCTTTTTTATTCCTCATCGGGAAAAGTAATAGAAGATCAATGCTTTACATCCTGGCTTTTCCAATTGAGAAATTTCATTTCTTTTACTGACCTACTTCTTCTGCCCAGACACCTGCCCTTAGAAGTAAAGGCTGGTTCAGAACCTTCCTGTACATGGCCTTCTTGGAGTTATTCATTAACTAGTTCCTTTAACCGTGGTGAAATCTGAAAGCCAACTTTGGACATTGATATTAACACAAAGTGATTTTCAGAGAATCATCAACAATTTCTTTGCTGAACAAAAATGTGTAGCTTTATCTCTCAGAAACACTCTAAATTCCAATCACATTAACACTTCTTGATTTTCTCTGAATTACTAGCTTTTCCTCAAACGCCTGTCTCTTTCCCTCCCCTGGTCTTGGACTTTCCCTTACCGTCATTTCTGCCTTCAGCTAGCTGGCTTCTTCCTTCCCTTTTGTATGAGTGGGAAGCCCCCTGTCTTTATGACTATTATGCCAGCTCTTGTAGGATTTCATTGCACCTGACTCACATGGACTAGCCTAACCTTCATACTTTATCTCTTTATCCGTTTATGATTATCTGTTGAGAGTTCACTTCAGGGGGACTTTTCTGAGGCTAGGACTACATGTATAACGCAGTTTCTACTTCAGGAGTTTACAATATAGTGGTAGATCAGAAGAGTAAACTGGAAATTATAAACCACTAACTTCCCAAATAGGAAAAGGAGTACGTCAAGGCTGTATACTGTCACCCTGCTTATTTAACTTCTATGCAGAGTACATCATGAGAAACGCTGGACTGGAAGAAACACAAGCTGGAATCAAGATTGTCGGGAGAAATATCAATAACCTCAGATATGCAGATGACACCACTCTTATGGCAGAAAGTGAAGAGGAACTAAAGAGCCTCTTGATGAAAGTGAAAGTGGAGAGTGAAAAAGTTGGCTTAAAGCTCAACATTCAGAAAACGAAGATCATGGCATCTGGTCCCATCACTTCTTGGGAAATAGATGGGGAAACAGTATCAGACTTTATTGTTTGGGGCTCCAAAATCACTGCAGATGGTGACTGCAGCCATGAAATTAAAAGACGCTTACTCCTTGGAAGAAAAGTTATGACCAACCTAGATAGCATATTGAAAAGCAGAGACATTACTTTGCCAACAAAGGTCCATCTAGTCAAGGCTATGGTTTTTCCTGTGGTCACGTATGGAAGTGAGAGTTGGACTGTGAAGAAAGCTGAGCACCAAAGAATTGATGCTTTTGAACTGTGGTGTTGGAGAAGACTCTTGAGAGTCCCTTGGACTGCAAGGAGATCCAACCAGTCCATTCTGAAGGAGATCAACCCGGGATTTCTTTGGAAGGAATGATGCTAAAGCTGAAACTCCAGTACTTTGGCCACCTCATGTGAAGAGTTGACTCATTGGAAAAGACTCTGATGCTGGGAGGGATTGGGGGCAGGAGGAAAAGGGGATGACAGAGGATGAGATGGCTGGATGACATCACCGACTCGATGGATGTGAGTCTGAGTGAACTCTGGGAGTTGGTGATGGACAGGGAGGCCTGGTGTGCTGCGATTCATGGGGTTGCAAAGAGTCAGACACGACTGAGCAACTGAACTGAACTGAAGCTAAGTTTGCAATCTTCTATAAAGATAAGAATTTACTTTCGTGCTTGTGTTTTCCACTTGACTCTGAGTTCTTGAGGGTCATATTCACTTTGTGATTTAGTGTTTGACATCTAAAAAGTACAAGCTCTTTTTCCTCTGCTGTTGTGTCCCCGATATCTGGTAAAATACCGGGTACAAAGAACATGCTCAATGAGCAACTGTGGAGCAAAAGCCTAGCAGACATTCCTGTCTCTGTGTGAAGGAGTGGACCCTAAGAGCTGGCTGTGATTAAAGACAGATTGCAACACTGGGAACAAAACCAAAGAGAGGGTGGCTAAGGATGAGAGGATCTGGGCTAGGAGAAGTGGAGATGAGGAACCCCAAATCCCCCATGTGTCCATTTGCTGAGTTTGACTTCTGTTCTACGAAAGCTAACCTAGAATTCTTCCCAAACCTGAATACTAAAGATTATGTGGAAGAAATTCTTGTTGTCAGACAAGAAATAGCTTCATAGTTGTGTCACAGGGCAAGCTCAATTCAGGGTAAGATGCTTCCCGCTATTTTACGTCTCTTCCCACCATCTTCCCCCTAAAATAACTCCCGTTTCCCCATTATCATTCCCTCTACAGGCAAAAGAAGCCCCATACAAACAAACAAAAATAACAGTCAGGTCAAAGCTCTAAGTGAATCTGTCTTTCATCTTGGTACATCTGCATCTACAGCAGGTTATTATAGGAGCTGAACTCCCGGACCATTTGTATGATTCACTGCGGTGCCACCCTGTAGCTCAGTCTGATCCGGGTTGCCTGGTGCTTGGATGTGCCACTTAAGCCATAATCCTTACTTCTTAGCACTAATGCCATCCATTTCTAGAAAAGCCAATGTACCTCACCTAGTCTTAGACGGAGGGTAAAAGCAGATAAGGCATGAGGAAGCGGAAGAAGAATAAGGAGTGAAGACTCTGGTTCATCCTCACTGTCCTCTGGAAAGAGAGGAGTCCTAGGCTAGGATATTAAGAGCCTAAGTTTTAAGCTTGACTTTTTTTTTTTTTTTTACTATTTATTTATTTGGTTGCATCGGGTCTTAGCTGTGGCAAGGAGGCTTTGTTGCAGGGTGCAGTCTTCTCTCGTTATAGGTCAAGGGCTCCAAAGTGCATGGGCTTAGTAGTTGTGGCCTGTGGGCTCAGTTGCCCCTTGCTATGGGGGGGTCTTAATTCCCTGACCGGGGATTGAACCCACATCCCCTGCATTGGAAGGCAGATTCTTAACCACTGCACCACCAGGGAAGTCCCTGATCTTGATTGACAATTTTTGTGGCCTTAAAAGAACCTCTTGTCTGTCTCTGGCCTCAGATAGCTTCTTCCCATGGAAAGCAGATGACTGGACATGAGAATATTTTAGATGTTTGGCAACTCTAATTCTTATATCAACCCCCCTTTCCCAAATCAAAGATGGAAGCCAAATAAGTTAAAATTGGGAGAATATCATAAAGCAGCTCCTCACAGAGGTGTGTGTTTTGCTGACAGGCAAGTCCAGGTAATGATAATGGTGTTTCCTTCTGCGAAGACCACACGTATTCTTTACTATAAGGCTTGGCATTTGATAGCTGAAACTCTCTTCCATGCCAAAGGTGAAAGGTGTTGATGCAGCTTTTAGTGTTTCTTTGAGGTCTAACCATTATTTGTTTAGCATATCTATATCTCCCTATATAGATATCTGTACCTAGAAATACATAGATAGGCATATAGCGATTGGGTTCAAGCTGCAGCACATTCAACTCACTGAACTATGCCAGGAATTGTACAACAGAATTGATAAGAGGGAATAAAACTACTACCATCAGCTTTGGTCTTTTTCATACCTAAATATAATACAATTTTATTTTTTGGTTAGTGAGAGGAGCTTTGGTTTTAATTCTAATCACCAGAATTTATGGGGCTTCCCAGCTGGCATGGGGGGTAAAGAACCCATCTGTATATGCAGAAATAAGAGACTCAGGTTTGATCCCTGGGTCAGGAAGATGCCTTGGAGGAGGGCATGGCAACTCACTTGAGTATTCTCCAGAGGAGCCTGGTGGGGTACAGTCCATAGGGTCACAAAGAGTTGGACATGACTGAAGCAACATAGCACACACCAGTGTTTATTAAGGGCTACTGTGAGTCGGACAAGACTAGGCAACTGAATACATGGATATTTAATACTTAATAACATCCTTACAAGTTAGGTATTATTTTCTTCATTTAAAGATGAGACAAGAACGGTTAAGGTTCTTGTTCAAGGCTGACCAATTAAAAGCGGTAGCGGCAGCATTCATACTCCTAATTGCCTTCAGAGCCTTTGCTTCCATTACCTTATACCTTGTAAGATCAGTTGGCTTATCTTCTTTAGTTAAAAAAGAAAAAATGACTGGAAGTGGAGAAAATCAGTCACTCAGGGAAAGTGAATCCCTGATTCTTCAGGTAATAGTAGGAGAAGAAACTTAACCAAATCATGATTTACTAAACACAGTCCATGTTAGGGAGATTTCTTCAGAACCACCTGGCAGATAGAACCTAGGAGCCATCCTTAGGAGTTCTGTACCTAAAGTGCAGGAGAGGCTCTTGTACATGAAACATAAAAGCTACAAGCAATAAATTTAATGTTATGTTGGCCGTAAAGAATGGCTCTGAGGGAATACTTAAGTACAGTTCAGTTCAGTTGCTCAGTGGCGTCTGACTCTTTGCGACCCCATGAACTGCAGCACTCCAGGCCTCCCTGTTCATCACCAACTCCCTGAGTGCACCCAAACTCACGTCCATTGAGTCGGTGATGCCATCCAACCATCTCATCCTCCGTCGTCCCCTTCTCCTCCTGCCCTCAATCTCTCCCAGCATTAGAGTCTTGTCCAAGGAGTCAGCTCTCCGCATCAGGTGGCCAAAGTATTGGAGCTTCAGCTTCAACACTGTATGTGGAAGTTTCTCATAAACCCTTTTAATAGAATGGTGATCGGTGGAGACCCAGGTGTAGGGCAGGAGCATCTGTGGGTACATGTATGTGAGTTGCACGCGACTGTGTGGGCTCCGAACTTATTCTGTTATGTGTAAAACAAGGAATTAGGTTGAAGGGACACTTTACCCAGAAGTATCCTTTTCTCATCTGCAACTCTTTCCAAAAGTCTGCCATTATGAGATGCATTTCTGGGGGTCTGGAAGGGCATTTGAACTCTTGGTGTCTTTTTCTAAACTGGCATACTCTCTCTTCTTCCTTTGTTTCTCTACTGTGGGCGCTGTTCTGTCTTCCATACTACTGATGATATCTCCCTAAGGGGACACAAGAAGTGCACAGGAAATGTCTGTTCTGTGGACAATGAATGGAGATTTCATTTGCTTGTTAATTGATTGCTGGAGTGGAGGAAGAGGGACGAAGTCCTGGCACATCAGAAAGAAAAGGAGCAGACGGAATATAGAGACAGAGAAGAGAGAGCTAATTCCTACTAAAACCTCCTGTGCTAGGATATTTACATATTAAAAAAAATAAACTCTCAAAACAACCTTATAAAGTAGATATGAATCACTTCTTTACAGATTAAAGAGACAGAGAAATTTCAGTTGCAGCTCAAGGTGATGCAGCTAATAAGAGCCAGGTTTTAAATGAAGGTTGACTTAAATCAAAAGGCTGCATTCTTTAAATTATTCCAGACTGCTAGACCGAGGGGAGGGACTTGAGAATGGGCAAGTATCTCAGAGGTGCAGAAAAAGCACTATTAGGGGAGAGACGTTTGCACATTTTACTATCATGCAACATTGATATTGAAATGCAGTTTTCCCATTAAGGTGCATAATTAATGCTTGACCACAGGGACAGTCTCTACTGCAGGATTTAATAGGCTGTGAAAAACATGACTTTCTTCTATACTTCCATGCAGCTTTTACAGATCTGGGGAAGGGAAACTTCCCAACTCCTGATACCAGCCCATGTGAGCATGAAAATCCCTCAGTCTAAAGAGGGTGCTCTTTTCTCTTTGGGTTTGGTTGTTCAGTTGCTAAGTCATGTCCAACTCTTTGTGATCCCATGGACTGCAGCATGCAGGCTTCCTTGTCCTTCACCATCTCCCGGAATTTGCTCAAACTCATGTCCACGGAGTCAGGAGTGCGCATGGGAACAGTGCTGCTCGTTTTCCCCAAGTCAACTGCTTTCTCTTTTGTCCTGAACTTGCCTCGATGCAAGCTCAGCGGATTATTGCAGTTTCCAACATTCTGTCACTCCCACTAGACTGCGTGCTCTTCAAGGGCTTGAAATGGGCCATTTTCTTCTTGATTTTCTCAAATGTCCTACTGGAGTGTTTGGCATGTTCTAGGTATTCAGAAAACACTTAGTTGAAGGAAAGAATGAATGAGAGATTCGTCAGTCAACTCACTGACTGAATGAATGGATGGATGGTGCTTGTCTCCTATATAAGTCTTCTTGAGCAGTCTGATTTTTCCATGTAACAAGCAGAAACCTTTACCGACTTGATCCATCAGTCAAAGGTTGCTGATCTACAGCTTAAAAGCATACTTCAGTGGCGTAAATATTTACCAGGACTGGAAATCAGCAGAGAGATTAAATAAAGGAGAAGGACTACTGACTGTTTTTCTGGTAATAGAGGGGCATCTGGCTTACGGCATAGGGTATGAATGTGCTCTTTCTTTAACCTCTTATAATTGGCCAGGAGAAGGAAGTAAACAGAAATCCTAATGAAATTGGAGGGTCTCCGAGGGAATAACAATACACGCAGAGACATCAGATTCAGTTTGGATACATAAAGATGGATGTCTCAAGATGAGTAATCTAATGAAGGCAGATAAATGATCCTCAAAGCAATCTTCTTCATTTCCTGCTCTTCAGAGCCATGCCACCTCCCAGGTCATAGGCAGGCAAGGAAAAAATACAATGAAAATCATTCTTTATAAGTGGTTCAGGTCAAGGTCAAATGCAATGTCCAGTGAATATTCATCAGATGAGATTGAAGCTGTTTACACTCATGTGATGGATGAATAACCATAACCACTCCTCCCCACCCTTGACCATGATTTAGGATTAGACTCATCTCTGTGAATAACAGGACAGAGAAGGACCCTAAAAGATGAGCCTAAAAGATGTGTGAGGATGTCTTCAACATTTCTGTTGAGATAAGGTGGTCTAGTGGTGAGAGTGTGGGGGCTGGGAGGTATCTGTGTTACAGTCAAGGCTCTTCCCTTTCCAGATATACAAATTTGAAAAAGCCATTTACCTTCTGACACATCTATAAACAAGATCAATGATTCTTACTCAGCCTCCCTTAAATAAAATTGTTACTGGGGCCAAAGGGAATGATGTCCTTGAGACGTCTTTGTGAATTGCATTGCACTGTACAAACATAAGCCTACCTTCAGGACGAACAGCCAAAAGAGGAGAAAAAGACAAAGAAATGCTCAGAGAATAAAAAGTAAAAGAGGAGGAGGAGGAGAATGTTTATAGGAAAAGGAAGGGGAAAGGGAAAAAAGACAGAAAATAAAAGGGGCCGGGGGGGTGGGGGTTGGGAGAGGAGGAGAGCAGCAGGTGGTTACAACAGCAGTGAGGAAGGGTCTCAGAGTTCCGGCACGTAGCAGATAAACACGCAAACAAATACATCAGACAGACACACGAGAGCACACTGGAAGAGCGCAACTGCTCAGAGACGGGTCTTAGAGGCCCGCATCTACGCTGAGATCACACATTACTGATAAGCCCTGGAAATCTCCATCCAATGGTCTCTCCGGAGGAGACAGCCAACCGTGAGTCAGCCTCCTTATTATAAATTTCTAAATGGCAAGCTCTACTGCATTCATGTTGTTCTAGTCTGTGCTCATCTCAGAAATACATTCAGACACATTTGTAATCATTGTTTGTGCAGCTGTTGGTGACGGCCCTTTCTTCCCTTTGCCCAGTTAATGTGTCCTCGTTCGGAGACTTCCAAGGCCGCCTTGACCTTCCTGAGGAGGTCAGATCTCCCGTTCCAGACACTCAGAGCTTCACAGGCCACATTTTTATCGCACTTGGCCCAGGTGTAGACTGAACATTCGTCTGTATGATTCATGTCCACTTCTTCCTACCAGACGGAGGGCAGGCTCCATCTCATGGCTCATCATTATAATTCCAATTAAATTTATTGATTGGTCATAAACAGACTCAAATCAGCAAACACAGCCTTAATACTAGAAAGATGCTAAAAAAAGGACAGTATTCATAGAGATAATGGTGCAAATATAAAGAGCAGACTGCTGCTAGAACAGCAATGAGGTTTGTGATTGATAAAGCTTCCTGACAGTTTGGGCAGCTAAATCCTGTTGTGGAATCATGTTTCCTGTATTCATTTTTTACTGGTCTAACAACTGGATGCTCTCTTTATCCCTCCTTGCTGCATTCAGTGTATTAATTAGCTTTCAATGCCATCTCAGTCAATGTCATGGGTGATCATATTATTATCAGCAGTAATTATAATGAGCATTGATTAAGAGGAGCAATTTTCTAGTTGACTATTCTGCAGCACACTGTTTCAAATATGTTTAATTATACAATAATGAGGAGGAAGTTTCTTCACAGTTTAAGTCCTTTATTAAACCAATTTATTTAAAAATGAAAAGCTTTCCAAGGAATGTATGCAGGGTAAGTCATCATGTTGGCATTGAACTGGGCACACAGAAAAGAAGGACTATTTATAGCAAACCCCAAAACCAAACTCCCTAGCGGGTTCTGTGGCATCTTTCTAAGACAAGTCCCAGCTGCTTGGACTGAGCAGCCTCCGTGTGCAAGGCCACTGAACGGGGTTGCCCAGAAACTCTTGAGAGCCAGACTCCTACTCTGTAACATCAAGATTTCTCCCTACTTCTGCAAGGTAAAACAGATGCCAACAGTGGGAAAAAACATTCCTCTGTCTCTTCTAATTCAGCATGTTGCAAGTTCAGTGAAATCACTGTAGGTGGTCATTCTACTTTCGTTGTGTAACTAGATTCTGACAATGACTAAAATACCAACTTTCAAAACCCCAGGAATCATGTTGAGTTCCACACTGGATTTCAATGTCTTACGTATGCCTCCAAATTGGCCAATTTGTAATAACAAAACACATGGAATTCTGAGGAGGCAGGAGAGGGCGTGTGTGTGTCGCTCAGTCTGTGTCCAACTCTCTGTGACCCCATGGACTGTACCTGCCAGGCTCCTCTGTCCATGGAATTCTCCAGGCAAAAATACTGGAGTGGGCTGCCATTCCCTTCTCGGGGGGATCTCGCCGACCCAGGGATTGAACCCAGGTCTCCTGCATTGCAGGCGGATTCTCTACCAGCTGAGCTATCAGGGAAGCAAGTGAGGTATTGACTTAGAAATGTGGGTTTCAGTCTCAATTCTGCCACTTCCTGGCTGTGGACCTTAGGCACCACCCTTAACTCCTTTAAGCCCCAGTGTCCTCATCCGTAAAGTGGGTCTGTATTCTCATATATAAGGACAATAATAATCACTGGAACCAAATGAGATCCGCATAAAACACCTACAACATATCAGCTGCTGTTAAATGCGTAGTAGTTCATGGTATATTTCCAGCGTTTGAATATAGACAATATCCTTTTCGAACTTTTCCGTCTACGTCTCTGAATTGCCTGCTTTCGTGATGCCTACACTCCTGTTTTTACATCTTCCCTCTTTTCTTGGTTTTAAGGAAGGTTTCCCTCAGTGGAATAATGATGAAAACGGTTAATGCTCACAAAAGTCTTTACCTGGAAAAATATAAGTATAGGCTCTCAATGTCATCTTCTAAAATATCTTTTGATATTTTACTTGAAATTCAAAATTTGTAAACTTCTGGCTGTCCTATACAAGCCATTGGACAATTAAAGATCAAAAGCCAAAAAACCAAAAATGACAGTTGTTATTTCAACAGCAGATGGCGATAGAAATCCAAGTCCTGTGAAAGAATTACAAACAGAAGCCTATGGATTGGTAGCTCTTAAATATTTTCCAGTTCTCTGTAACCTCAGCACTTTTTTTAGCACTGATAAATTTTTGGCAATCCTTAAAGTTTGCTGTGATGACACCTTTTATATTTCCAGCTTTACAGATGTAAGGAAGAAAGATTGTAAGGCCTAGGAAAGGATGTCATATGGAGTAAAGAAATGGCAAAAAGAAGCAATAGGCCAGTAGAAACTGGGCTAAGAAAAATGAGCTGACAGCTTCACTAGGAGCAGAGGTGGAAACTGCAGGGACAAGAGGAGAAATGAAACCACATGATGATAACTGGGGGAAACAGAGATGATCTGGGGTCACCTGCTGCCCTGATTCTGAGATTCAAGCTCTGAAGTTCCCTCTCCCTTACGGGGCGGAAGGAGGGGACCATAAGATAAGCATTCTCAGTCTTTCTATGCAGGTTACCTCATGGCAAAAGTAAGGCCTGGAATCTTACCTAAGAAGCTGGTCTGTCTTTACTGGACTATAAATCAGAAGTTTAGTTTTGTTTTGGTGGGAGGGGTAGGATTTGATTTCTTTCAAGCATTTATAAACATCAACTAGCTCTTTGTCTCCTTAATTTTCCTGTATTCTCCCTAAATAAATTCTTCAGTCGGCAGAGGGCAAAATAAAGAGGGTAACAACCATATATAAATGTATTGTTTTAATACATTTTAAAAGTATACAGAAATCCTCTTCAGTAACCCAACCTGCCCCTCTGTTTTGGTGAGGTCATTTACATTTCTGTAAATGTAAACGAAGACTTTTACCCACGGACCCCCAAAACTATACAACCTGAATAAAGCTTCTCTTTCAGATTTGCAATATATTCAGTGTATACTCAGCACATCGGGCCCCCTTAGTCACTCTGGGAAGCGCCGCGTAGCACTGCTGTTGAGGGACAGGGTGCAGAAGTGTGCTGGCGGAAACTGACCATCCGCGCCGTGAGAAGCCTCAGAGATGGCTGCTCCGTGAGCAAGTGGGTGGGGATAGCTCAAGCCAGCTTCTCCTGAGGGCCAGTTGTTTACAGCCCATTGGCTCCTAAGCTTCCACATCTGAAAACAGTTCTACGAGTCCAGAAGCCACACTTTCATTTATTAACTTTCTTGGCTATACTGTGTCACATGTGGGATCTTAGTTCCCTGACTGGGATCAAACCTGCACTCCCTGCATTTGGGAGTGTGGAGTCTTAACCACTGGGCTGACAGAGAAGTCCCAGAAACCAAAATTTTATATCCTTTAAAATGTAGGGAACTATACAATGCTATAGAGTGCGAAAGAACCTAGGACTTTGTTTCTTCAACTCAACCTCATCACTTTGGAGGTGGCTGACTTGAAATCACATGGAGGTGGCTGACTTGAACCTAGAAGCCAGGTCTCCTGATACTCAGGTCAGAAACACTTCTGCTTTCTACAGTGACTGTATATTTTGGAAGTAAATATCTAGGCACTTAGACTAAGAAGACTGACTACTTTAAATCAGCATTATTTTGGGAAATGGAAGTACGTTAGTTGTAAAAGAGTGTCTCCCATTAAGGCAAAAGGAGCTGGCCAGAGAACAAAAGGGCAAATGATTCCAGTTGAGGTCCTGTTCAGAGTGTTCCTCGGAAAGGCCAACTGCTCAGGCCTAATGTGGGAAAAACAGAGGCTCCCTGGCCCCACCAACGCATGGTCTCAAGAGCCTGTTGTGGTCTGAAGAGTGTGGAGAGGGACACTCTTGTGCCAAACAGAGGTGCATGGTTATCCCTATGGAGACAGGCCTGTTCCACTGAGCAAGAATGACAGCGATAGCACCACAGACCAGCTAACCCGGGATGATGGGTTCCCTTAGATGCATTTGTTTATAGGCAAGGCCACTTACTGGTTCTCCTTGGGCTTACTGATATCTGGATTTGGGAGAAACTTTTTGGTTGGGGTCAGTTAGACAGACCATCCACTCCATATGGATTCCTTCGATTCATAGAGGGTGGTCAACACTTTTCAGGGCAGCTATTTTATTAACGTGAATATGCTAGTTTCTAGAAAATTCTGCCTCTGTATTGTTGCTAAACTGATTTTTTAAGGTAAGATAAAACAGTATATGCCCTCTACTGGACAAAAGGAAGTATCTGAATAGCTGAAGATTGGGAAATCTTTGCAGTATTAGGAAAATACTTCCTGATTCTGAGATTCAAGCTTCCAGGTTTATTTTTGCACATCATTTTCTTTTCTTTTTAACCCCTGTCTAGTTCCAAATACATTGTTCAAAACTCAATTTATGTTACTTCTCCTGAGAAACCTACCTGGCTTCCCAGAGACAATCATTTTTCACCATTTCAGTTTTAATTCTAGTGGCTCTCTCCCTATTGCTAAACATATGCTTATCCTAGAGCAGCTGACCCATGAACAAAGGGTGGAGGTGAATCTGAGTGTAATTTATGGTTAGCCCTCCGTATCTGAATTTACCCCACATCTTTGAATCCAACCACCTGTGGGTAGTACAGTACTAGAGCATTTATTATTGAAAAATATCCACATATAAATGGACCTGCACAGTTTGAATTCACATTGTTCAAGAGTCAACTTCATTAAGTTCTGTTTTGTTCCGGAGTTATCTCTGGGATGGTCTTTGTTATGTGTGTTTTAATCCTGTTTCTGTCCCTTGGTAGGTTTGTTAAAATATTTGGTCACCCGTGGCTGTCTGTCCACATTTAAGAACAAAGTGGTAGAGAGGCTTCGGAGAGCGTTGCACATAGCTTCTTTACTGAAAAACTTCAGGTTAGAGGGGCAAACCTGAAACTTGCTCCCTAATTAGCACGTGTGTGTGTGGGTATGCATGCATACACACACACCATCAGTCACTCAGTTGTGTCAGACTCTGCAAACCCAGGGACTATAGCCTTCCAGTCTCCTCTCTGCATGGGATTTTCCACGCAAGAATACTGGAGTTGGCTGTTGATACCTTCTCCAGAGGATCTTCCTGACCCAGGGATGGAACCCACGGCTCCTGCTTTGGCTGAAGGGTTCTTTACCACTGAGCCACCTGGGAAGCCCCAACTAGCACGTAGAGCAGGGCTTTGGTGTGGGGGCGGTTCCTCAGGAGAGTCCTCCTGTTTCTTTAGAGCAGAGAGTTCACTTCCTGACTGGTGGTGCGGGCTTGCCTGGCAGCTGCTCTGCATGCAGGGCCGTGCCTGCTGCGTGGGGGCATCTTGTCGCATCATCCTATTCTCGGGCTCTGCTCTCAGTGCCATCTGCTGTCACTATTCTGCAGGCTCCGGGTTTCCTGGGCTCTGGTAGGCAGATCCGCTCCTCTCTGCACTGTGGGCGCCTCTCTACAAGGCAGCTTCACCATGGAGGGCCGTGCTGTGGGAGGCAGCCCTGGAAACACATCGCCAGGAGACGGCAGTCACACAGACTGCCACGGGCGAGGGGCCCTGGAGCCACAGCACGTGCCCTTCTTCTGGAGCTGATCTAAGGCAGGGCTGCCCCGCTCTGCCTCTCCCCTCTCTCCCCTTCCATCTGCTTTCTGTCATGCAGAAGTGTGCTGAAATCTTCTGGCCTTTGACGGCCCCTCTCATTTCCTTTATAGTTATGGGACCGTCCTCTCGCCCTTTTTTGTTATTCCATTAGCTTCTTTTTAATGGGGTCTCAGGAGGCAGAGGAGATAAAGATGTGGACTGCGTCTGTCAACTTGAACCCGGAGCAAGGCGCTCATACTGTTAATGGGGATGTTATTCTGCCTCGTTATGTCTGGCATAGCTATAGATGATTCAGATATCAATTTAAGAAACCGCAGTAACTCTATGAAGAGGCTCAATGAGATAGTTCTGTGGTCTCTATGGATCAAATTAACGGGGAATCTGATATATTTCCACTTATCTTATGTCAAGTAGTAGCAACTTAGGTGAAAAATACATAAACATATGGCCTTTTAAAGTACATTCATTTTTATAAATATCCTATGTAGTTGCTTTTTCATGAAGGCATCAGGAAGGAGAGTTTTCAAATAACGAAATTTCCAATTTCAGCTGATTACCTACTTTCAGCAGTATTACACCTTAATGGGAAAACTGCTAAAGGCCCGATGACCTACACAAAATGTAAAATACCTTTCCCACTAGGTGTACAGTGACAATGACTTTATGACATGTTATCTATATATTTGATGGTCAGCAGGGCACATATAGCATAAACTTTAGCGTTCTGGGCTTTGGAGAGAATTACTAAGGTGTCGCCTTCTAAATATTCCAGCAATGCAAGGTTAATTCTGTCTCAAGTATTTTGTATCAAGAAATGTTTTACATACATAGGTACATATATATATGTATTTAATAATAAGCGTTCAACATAGGTCTTCAAACTAACCCAGGCTTTAAAAATGAGTTTTGTTTCTTCAGAACACTTGGATGAAGCATGTATTCAACTAGTAGTTTGCTGTTGTTGTTTAGTCGCTCAGTTGTGTCTGACTCTTTGCGACCCCGTGGACTGTAGCCTGCCAGGCTCCTCTTTACATGGAATTCTCCAGCAAGAATACCGGAGTGGGTTACCCTTTGCTTTTCCAGGGGCTCTTCTTAACTCAGGGGATGAACTTACATCTTCTGCATTGCAGGTGGGTTCTTAACCATTTAGCCACCTGGGAAGCCCCAACTAGTACTTATTACAGAAAGGTGGTGAGTCCTATGCTTTTCTCTCCTTGGCTGAATAGGAAGTTCATGCTTATAGATGGGATGTGTCCTGTTTAAGATTAACAGGAGATGGCAGAAAGGTCAGGAGTCAAAAACTACTTCTTTGATTCCAGAGTCAGTTTTTTTCCATGATTGCAGAGAACAGAATATTTTCCATAGTGCATTATTAACTAGATAGAAACAAACTACTTTATACCAGTTGAAACAGTGGGACATAGTTGAGGATACCATTTCCTGTTTTTTGAGAAATGGGGGTCACTCTGTTATGACGTCAAGGGAAGGCCTGCACATTTTTTGGCTTAGCGATTGCATTTATCACAGAGGTCATTTCACTCAAGTGGAAAACAGTGCAAAATGCTAAAGAATGCTGTTTGGCAGCTGCTAATAAGCTTTTGTGAACAAGAAGAAAGAAAGAAAAGGTTTGGAAACAGCTCTAGGAGGAAATGCCATTGTTCAGCATAGCTTGAAGGAAGGCTTCTGTGTGTGAGGACTAAACTGTGGAACGATAGCCACCCTGCGTGCTGCTGAAGGAGGTCTGGACGATAGCCACCCTGCGCACTGCTGAAGGAGGTCTGTTTAAGGAACTAGGAGGGTGAGGTAGAGGCCAGTGGTAAGCTCAGCCCCAACACTTCCGCCTCTACCACAAATAACACCTTAGCCTGCACTTGGCCTCCAGTGCCATGCCAGGTGACGGGCTATTCATTCTACTTAGATTTCTAGGATTAGAGTCAGTTCCACTTCTTCATCATTTTTTAATCCTAGGAAATTCTTTACTATGTCCAGCTTAGTCTGAATGTAGCTTATAAATGGCAAGACCACTGATTTCCAACTCAATAAAGCCTTTTTCATGCTACATTATAGGAAATGGAGTTGTACAGTGAAGCCAAATTAGATTTCAAATCTAGGCTTGCTATATTCTATGCAAGGGTTTTTGGGAAAATTACTTAATGTCTCTGAGGATCATTTTTTTTTTAGAAAAAAAGATGCCTGTTTCATAAGACTATTATGGAAATAAAATCAGATAAGATGGGTAGATGGCTGGAAGGAAGGATGGATAGATAGCCTGGTACCTAATAAGCACTCAATGAATGTTAGTTTCTTTTCCCTTGAAGAAATACAATGGATTTATACTACTTTTACTCCCAATAAATTGCACATTTTGAAAATGATCTCATTAAGCACCTGATGAAGCTTTCTTCTTCAAACCAAAGGATCCTAATCCTGTCAGTGTTTGCTTGATAAAATGCTGTCCTATCCCTTTGTTAACTCTGGATGTCTTTCCTTGGTCCTTTCCACATATCCAATTTAACCTGTAGAATTCAAAACCAACCATAGTTGTCTGGAGGATGTGACAACCAGCTGAGTTTTGTGGGAGTGTTTTTCTAAAGTATGGTACTTTCTAGAAGGAGAGTAGGATGGAGGATACAATCACAAGCCTGCATAAACTTGCACTGCAGGTTCTGACTGATATGCTCTCATATCCAACTGGAGAATACTCACAGACTGCAAAGGCTAGTTCCTCTCGTGTGTTTAAGTAGTCCCTTTCCTTTAACTTTTTAAGAGAGATATATATACCAGTAATGCAAGGGCATTTCTTATTCTGGTCCTAAATTATTCTTTTGGAGCTGAGATGAAGCTGATAAATAGAAAAAGCTTAGGTTGTTCTTTCCTTGTTTAATAAGCATATAAATATAATCTTGGTAATCAAGGTACTTTTAATATATATATTAACTCAGCAATGAGGCAGTCTCAAAGAGTGGTTTGAATTGCTTCCACAAATGATTATTATGTATATAGAAATATGCCTCTCCAGAATATAGCAAAGATACCAGTGACTGACTTTTAATAAAGCCTTATTTGATATAGATGAGAAACTCTCATGCCTTATTGATTTACATTATGTATAACAATAACAGCAACAACTACGATAGCAAATACACATATAATGCTAGTACTAATATAAAAATTAAACATATATGTAATTTTAATTCTTAAAAGAACTCGATAAGGAAATATCATCAGTATTTCTGTTTTACATATTAGGAAACTGAGGCACAAAGAAACCAAGTAACTTGCTGTCATGTAGCTAGTAAATTCCTTAGCCTGGATTTAAACACTGAGAGTCTGGTGAGGATCCATCTTGTATATTATTATAGAACCAAATGCTATGAAGTATTTATTGAGAACTTCTGTCTTTTTTTTTTTTAAAGAAATAGAACAAATGTCACAATGAATATAGTAGTTTATTATTGAGAAAAGTTACTTGGTTCTTTCAGAGCTAAGTTTCTATTTAGTGAACCACTACTATCTCTGTTTTTTTTTTTATTTAAATTTTTTGGAGTCTAGTTAATTTACAATGTTGTGTTAGTTTTAGGTGTAAAGTGAAACAGTTATGTGTATATTCTTTTTCAGATCCTCTTCCCATATAGGTTATCACAGAATATTGGGTGGACTTCCCTGTGCTATATGGTAGGTACTTATTAGTTATCTATTTAATATGTAGTAGTATGTACATGTTGGAGAGGGCAATGGCACCCCACCCCAGGACTCTTGCCTGGAAAATCCCATGGACAGAGGAGCCTGGTAGGGTGTGGTCCATGGGGTCACTAAGAGTTGGGCATGACTGAGCGACTTCACTTTCATGCACTGGAGAAGGAAATGGCAACCCACTCCAGTATTCTTTCCTGGAGAATCCCAGGGACGGGGGAGCCTGCTGGGCTGCCGTCTATGGGGTCGCACAGAGTCGGACACGACTGAAGCGACTTCGCAGCAGCAGCAGCAGCAGCATGTACATGTTAATACCAATCTGCTAATTTATCACTTCCTCTCATGTTTCCCTTGTGGTAAACATAAGTTTGATTTCTAGATCTGTGAGTCAGTTTCTGCTTTGTAAATAAGTTCATCTGTATTCTTTTTTTTACTAGATTCCATATATAAGCGATATTATATGATACTTGTATTCCTCTGACTTACTTCACTTATTATGATCATCTCTAGGGCTGTCCATTTTGCGGCAAATGGCATTATTTCACTCTTTTTTATGGTTGAGTTATATTCCAGTGTGTGTGTGTGTGTGTGTGTGTGTGTTTTCTATGTGACCGCATCTTCTTTACCCATTCATCTGTCAGCTACTGTAAATAGTGCTGCAGTGTATACTGAGGTGCATGTGTCTTTTCAAATTATGGTTTTCTCTGGCTGTATGCCCAGCCATGGGCATACATGGATCATATGGTAGTTCTATAGTTAGTTTTTTAAGGACCCTCCATACTGTTCTCCATAATGGTTGTATCAATTTACCCTCCCACAAAAAGTGTAGGAGAGTTCCCTTTTCTCCATACTCCTTCCAGCATTTACTGTTGGTGGAGTTTTTGATGATGGCCATTCTGACTGGTGTGAGGTGATACCTCATTGTAGCGTTGATGTGCATTTCTCTAATAATTAGTGATGTTGAGCATTTTTTTCATGGGCGTTTTGTCTCTCTGTACATTTTATTTGAAGAAATGTCTATTGATTAATAGCTTTTCTCTCCGTTTTTTGATGGGGTTGTTTGTTGGTATTGAGATGCATGAGCTGTTTATATATTTTGGAGATTAATCCCTTGTTGGTCACATCATTTGCAAATATTTTCTCCCATTCTGTGGGCTTTTTGTCTTGTTGATGTCTTGCCTTTGATGTGCAAAAGCTTTAAGCTCATTTTTGTTTTCATTTTCATTATTCTAGGGGATGAATCAAAAAAGATATCGCTGCGATTTGTGTCAGTGTTCTGCCTACGTTGTCCTCTAGGAGTTTTACAGTATCCGGTCTTACATTTAGGTCTTTAAACCACTTTGAGTTTATTTGTATTCCTATGGAGGTATTGCTTGTGCTGGGTCCCGGTACATGTGAAACCTGGTGTGTGCCCTCCAAGAGTCTCTACTTCTCTCAGCCCTGTGGTGCGCCTACACTCAGGACCCGCCTGCTGTCAAAGTCAAATGCTCTGGGAGTTGTTCCTCCCAATGCCTGCCCCTCAGGCTGTCTTGGAGTGCTATTTTTATGTGGGAATATCCCTGTGTAGCTTGTGTGGGCTTAATATGTTTTGCTGGTGAAGTCAAAGTGTTAAGTCACTCAGTCGTGTCTGACTCTTGAGACCCCATGGACTGTATAGCCCGCCAGGCTCCTCTGTTCATGGGATTCTCCAGGCAAGAATACTGGAGTGGGTTGCCATTTCCTTCTCCAGGGGATCTTCCTGACTCAGGGCTCAAACCTGGGTCTCCTGCATTGCAGGCAGATTCTTTACTATCTGAGCCATTTTTGCTGGTAGGGCTGTTTTAATATGGATGTCTGCCACCTCTTTCCTCCATGTATGCTGGGTGTTATTATCTTGATAGAAGGTATGGCTGATGGTGAGCTGACCTGGACCTGCACTGGATACCGAGCGGGGCCTTCCCTTGCTCTGAGGTTGTCTCTGCCCTGTCAGACACAGGGTCTGCTCCCTGGTGGTTGGAGCAGGGACCCCGAGATCTGTTTCTGAGCTGAGTTTCTGATTTGCGGTGTGAGGCAGGTGGGATTGGAGCACAACCGCTGGGAGAGAAGTCACTGAGCTTTCCTCCTCTAGAGTGGTTCACCCGTGCGTGTGCTCTGGGGTGTCACTTTTCACCTGCTCTGCGGGCTCATACACTACGCCGCTGCTGGACCTGCTCCCAGCCCTGCCTTAACCATAGGAATGGCGGTGACTGGCTTCTCTCAGGCATTGCATTCACTGGCTACCAGCTTAGATGCACTGAAGTCAGGTCCCAGGACTGCTGTGACTGTGCAGGACTGCCCTGGAAGCTATGGAGGCAGCTCAGACTGTGGCCTGGCCCAATCTCTACATGTGTGTGCCCACAAAGCCCACAGTTGCTAAAGCTAGACTCCTCTCAGTGGTGGGAGCTCAGGTGTTCAGCAGGGGCTGAGTTTACCAAGCCAGCAGGGGTGGTGCTGGGGAGGTGGATGGGTATAGATCCTAGGTCCCCACAGCCATGAGGAGAGAGCTCGGCCCTCCCTCCTTAGTTGCACAGGCCCTGGGGCTCAGCTGTGGTTTCAGTTCCACCCTGCACGTGGGCCTTCCGCCAGGGTCTGCTCTTGAGGTTGTCCTGGAGCACACACGGGGGTGGGGCTGGGACTGGAGGCAGGATTGGGGGGTGCTCACATGGCCTGCAGGAGTGGGTGACAGGCGGGGCACGCCAGCCTGTTCAGGCCGGAGCCCCTCTGAGCACCAAGGAGGTTGGGGCGGGCGCGTGGGGAAAGGGGGTGGCAATGGCATCCCAGACTTCTTCCACAGTTGTGGAGCCCCTTATGCCCGTCCCTTCTTCCCTTCAGGCTGTCTCTCTGCAGCTGACCGCAGTCCCCTCCCTGTGCCCACACTCCAAACCCTGGGTTCCAGCACCCAGCCTCCATCCCCACCAGCACACACGAATCTCAGGCTGAGAGGCGCAGGGCTGTGACACAGACCGTCCTGCCTGGTTGCTGCACTCCGCTCTGTCCCAGCTGATCTCCCCATCAGGAAGGTGGGTTCCCCAGGCCCAGGAACCGCTCCTTCAGCTCCCCCACAGGGGTGCAGGTCCCTTCCCCGTTCCTCTTTGCTTTCTTTTGTCCTTCCTGGTTGCATGGGGAGTTTCTTATCCTTTTACGAGTCTGTGGTCCCCTGCGAGTGTTCAGGACATGCTCGGTGAGAACTGTCCCATTCCCAACGTACTTGTGCGGAGGTGAATTCCACGTGCGCCTGTTGCGCCATTGTGACCCCCTCACCCCTCCCATCTCAGTTTTTTTCTTCTTTTTAAATAGAGGAGGTAGAATGGTTTGATGTTCTTTACCATCCAAAATAGAGGCAGAGGATTAGGAGGAGGAGGTATCATCTTTTCGAAGGGAGGGCAGTTGGTCTTATAGAAGTCACATTCCTTTCACTCATGTTCCTATGGGTTTGGGGAGATTCAGTGGATTTTTTTGTTAGCTAGAGGCAAGAAAGGGCACCCCATAAAAAACTGTCTCTAAAATTTATGTTTTTCCAGGAAGGAAGGTCAACATCTCCCTCCCAAGTCTATGTCCACTTATGGACTTTTTGCTGACATGGAAAAGAGAAAGTTGGGCAAGGAGAAAGGCAGCAAGGACTAACCCAAGGTAAGTTCCAACTGAAGGGTAGAAGAGATGGGTGCTGCTCATGTCTGCAAGCCTCGCATTTGCAGCTGCTGAGGACAGATGGGAAAGAGTGACTAGGTGCTTTGAGGAGGGACTGACGCTGCTTGGGCAAAGTGGTGAATGTGCCAGAAGACTACAGTGCGCTGCTTCCAGGGAGTCTGAAGGTAACTGAGGTCCTAAGGGACCACATCTTGTGGCGGGGTTGGGGTGGGGGGGGGTTGTTGCTTAGTTTTCTTTGCATTGGTGCATGTTTGGTTCTCCACCGATCCAGGCTACATCACTGGTGATCACTAACAGAAAGGAGATAGCCACAGCAGAACAGTAAGAAAAAAAATGCTATTTCTCATATTTTAAAAAAGACTTGGAAAATTTTATTTGAGCCGAATGAGGTTAGTATCTCAGAAAGCTCTGAGGGCTGAAGTACCCATTAGCTGTCAAGACACAGTTATTTATTTTATTTTATTTTTTGAGATAGAAGGCTATACATTAAATGACATATTATTAACAACTTTTTTTTATTGGAGTATAGTAGTTTTACATTGTTGTTACTTTCTACTGTACAGCAAAGTGAATGAGCTATACTTACAAGAAACACTGTTTTTCCATTTTTTGAACCTCATAACTACCAGAGAAGTAATCTAAGAGAAAGGAAGGTCTAGAGAGTGGTATGAAAGAGAGCAGATGACTCCTCTATCAACTCCAGAGCACTTTGGTGGACCCCAAGTCTTAATTATGTTGGAAAGAGAGACAGAGGTTTGACTAAAACACGAGATTTCAAAATGGAGAGAACTAATGAAGTTAGAGGTTTGAACTAAAATGCCATTAAGAAAACCTACTTGTCGCTGGGAAATAGGATTGAACAAAGCATAGATGGTAACAGATATTGGGAAAATAAAATGATTTCATTTTTATATAGTAACCAGTTAAAGGTCCTCAATTAAACCAGTCATGATTATAAAGCAAGTGGAGGGAAATATTAGCCCCTTTTTCTTAGCCCCTTTAGCTTCTGTCTGATGTGGGAATTTAGAAATGCAAAGCACTAAGTCCTCTATATGTAAAGCGGGCCAGCCAGCATTGCCACTCCCACCTTCCGCCTCGCACACGCTGTGCCACAGAACTTGATCAGTGGCCTCTGGCCGCCTCACCTCACCGGTGTTCATGGGTTTTCATACGCGTTTTCTCCTGCAGTGAGTGCCCTTCCTTTAAATGTCTGTTAGGCAAATATCCACAGATGCTGCAGTTCTTAGCTTGAGAGTTGGGTCTTCTCTGAAACCATCCTGACTTATTTCTCCTTCCCAGTCAAATATCTTTTCTGGATCCTTCCTTAATCCCTCATATGTATGTCCTGTGTGATGCTTATACCATATACAGGTAGCTAGCTATATTTCTGTCACTCTTAATAGGTAATGATCCCTCTGAAGGAAAACAAGAGTTCTCACTTGACTTATTGTAGTACTTTGCTCAGTGATTGGCATATAACAAAAGCATTAGAGATATTTGCTACCAGAAAGGAAAAATGGGAGCAAAGTGCGGAGGGAGGGTGGGGGAGGGAAAGAAAGAGGAATTTATGCTCAAAGTGATGAGAGTGCATAGTTTGGTTTAAAAGAAGACTCTATATTATTCTTATCTTACCCTTCCAGGGAGATGGCCCGTTGGAGAGTCACTGAAGGTTGGCGGGTTGCAGTGCTGTGTTGGGAATGACTGCAAGAAAAGAAAGACAAACACAGGTCATTCATTTAAAATATCTTTGTACATTCTAATCAGGCCTATGGTCAAAAAAAGAATCAATCTTAGAAACACAGGAGAGATTAAACAACTGTTCTTCACTGATAAATAGAATCATCCACCAAAATAAAACACTCTACCACGTAAGGGGTTAATATTTGATGTCAACATATTTTGTTCAAAAAGCAAGCTTTAAATGAGGGGTAACTGTGAAAAGAAACATATTTGGAAGAGATAATTATTTTCCCCTTGGAATAAGGCAATGTAGAACATAAACACATATTTCATTATGATGCAATATATTTCTAAAAAATGCACTTTTTTCCTAACAAAACATTAAACAGAGCAAATTTGAAAATTGGAGTATTTAATTAGTACAAATTTATTAATTTAAATTTGCAATAATAAAAATAATTCAGCTATTGAATGAACATAAAAGCTTGAAAAATGCAAATGTGTTCAGTTGCATGTTGATGTTAGAATTTAATGTAACTTCAAATTTATTCTGGTTACAGGATAATAAGGTAAGAAAGACTGATTTTATGGATAAGTAGTTGCAGTAGAGATTGTAGTATCTAACATTTATTGAGCACCTATTGCCTGAGTTACTCTTCTAAGTATATTTTTTACATCCTTTATTTCTTACAACTCTGTGAGGTATGTACTGTCCCATTCGACAGATGAGGAAATTAAAGTACAGGGCAGCTGAGAAACTTGCCCAAAGTCACGTGGTAAATACCTGTGCTTGAAATGGCAACTAGACTGATACCAGTGCCTTTCTTCATAACTATCATATCACTTCCCAAATGGTAACAATTTTTCGGTTTTAAAGATTTTTGCTTTACTATCTAAGAATACTCTTCATTTAGATATAGAGATGCACAGTTTACAATCTAAGAGCAGAAAGGAATGCATTGTGAGTTTCCTTTGTGTAAAAGTATATGATAAAATGTATTTCAAGCTGTAATTTTAGTTTATAGTATTTAAAAATTATTTGTAACATTAGTTATGTATACATTATACATATAGTGTATGAAGGTGTATATACTTTCATGTAAATATATATACGTGGAGTGAAACTTGAGTAAAATATTTGTAGAACATGAGGGATCTTCATACCATTCCAAGACGTCTCAGCACATACTCTGAATACACTGCCCCTGTCACAGAGAACCAGGTTATATAGGTTGCAGATTTTTATTCCAAACTTTCATCCTCATGGGTGAGAAGAGGTATCTCTCTCTGATGCGTATTTAACTGTGACTTGGGTAATGTTTATCTGAAGTTGAGGGAGCAGAATGTGTGGCAGCAGCTAACATCTAGAGTGGTTTCCAAGTTAAGGCTTGTGCCCTTTGTTTCCTGACTCCCTCATAGTGCTGAGCAATGATTATGGCACTAAACATATTTTGACTGCCTGACTGAAAGGAAGCACAGCATTCAAGAGCCGGACCATGTAGCCAGACTGCCTGAGTTCAGACCCCAGCTCTGTCATATAGACTACTGTGACCTTGACTGAGCTTCTTAAAGTTCTCTGTAATAGTGTGTTCCTTATAGGGTAGTTATAAGGATTCAATAAACATAGTTTTTAGAACAGTGCCTGTTACAGTAAAAGCTACAAAAAAGTATTTATTAAATAGACCAATATGATTTAGCAGTGTCTACTTTGAGATGTTTCATACTGAATAAGCATAACTATTTAGATCATTTCAGTTAGCCATAAAGTCAGTGCCACAAGATATAGATTTGTGAGTATACCCTAACTTTGATAAAATTAAGATGTAAAAATAACATTGTAAAATAGAAATCAGCCACAACGATCAGATGAGGAAAAAGAAAAGTTATCCAAATTGGAAGGGAAGACTATGCAGACCCCATAAATATAATGTCATTATATGCAGATAGTGATACTATATAGAGAAAATAAGGTGCCACCAAAAACTAACAGAGCTCATCAATGAATCCAGTCAAGTCGCAGGATATACAGAAATCAGTTGCATTTCTTTCTACTAATAATAAATACCAGAAAGGTAAAGTTAAAGAATCCCTTTTAAAATTGCATCTAAAAAATACTTAGGAATGAACCTGACCAAGGAGATGAGACTTACATGCTGAAAACTAAAAAGTGCTGATAAAGTAAACTGAAGATGATTCAGAGAAATTCACATTGTTAAAATGGCCAAACTACCCATAGCAAACTATAGATTTAATGTGATCCTTATCAGAATACCCTAAAATTTATATGGAATCACAAAAGACCTAGAATTGCCAAAGTAATCCTCAGGAAAAAGAAAAAAGCTAGATGCCCAACTTCCCTAGACTGCAGACAGTACTACAAAGCTACAGTAGGAAAAACGGGACAATACTGAACAAAAACAGACATATGGATCAATGGAGCAGAATGGAAAGCCCAGAAATAAACCCACGGCTTGTGGTTTGTGGTCAGAATTAATCTACAACAAAGGAGGGACGAACACAAACATAGAAAAGAGTCTCTTCCATAAGTGGTTCTGGGTAAACTGGAGAGCTACATGTAAAGAAAATTCAGAGCATCCTGATATCATATATAAAAATAAACCCCAAACCGATTAAAGACCTAGAATAAGACTGGATCTATAAAACTCTCAGAAATCAGACAAAACATTCTGTGACATAAACTCTAGCAATGTTTCCTAAGGCCAGTCTCCTGAGGCAATAGAAATACGAGCAGAAATAAAAGGAACCTAAATCAAATTTACTGTGGCTGAAGGGCAGGGCCAGACAAAATGTGGTCCCCTGGAGAAAGGAGTGGCAAACCACTTCGGTATTCTTGCATTGAGGACCCCATAAAAATAATGAAAAAGTAAAAAGATATGACACCAGAAATGAGACCCCCCCAGGTTGATTGGTATCCAAATTAAAAGACGCTTACTCCTTGGAAGAAAAGTTATGACCAACCTAGATAGCATGTTGAAAAGCAGAGACATTACTTTGCCGACTAAGTTCCGTCTAGTCAAGGCTATGGTTTTTCCAGTAGTCATGTATGGATGTGAGAGTTGGACTGTGAAGAAGGCTGAGCGCCGAAGAATTGATGCTTTTGAACTGTGGTGTTGGAGAAAACTCTTGAGACTCCCTTGGATTGCAAGGAGATCCAACCAGTCCATTCTGAAGGAGATCAGCCCTGGGATTTCTTTGGAAGGAATGATGCTAAAGCTGAAACTCCAGTACTTTGGCTACCTCATGTGAAGAGTTGACTCATTGGAAAAGACTTTGAAGCTGGAAGGGATTGCAGGCAGGAGGAGAAGGGGATGACAGAGGATGAGATGGCTGGATGGCATCACGGACTTGATGGATGTGAGTCTGAGTGAACTCCGGGAGTTGGTGATGGACAGGGAGGCCTGGCGTGCTGCGATTCATGGGGTCGCAAAGAGTCGGACACGACTGAGTGACTGAACTGAATGCTACTAGGGAAGAATGGAGAAAGAGCTCCATAAAGAATTAAGAGGCTGGGCTAAAGCAGAAACATTGCCCAGTTGTGGATGTGTCTGGTGGTGAAACGAGAGTCTGTTGCTGTAAAGAACAATACTGTATAGGAACTTGGAATATTAGGTACATGAATCAAGGTAAATTGGAAGTGGTTAAGCAGGAGATGGCAAGAGTAAACATTGATATCTTAGGAATCAGTGAACTAAAATGGATGGAATGGGTGTATTTAATTCAGATGAACGTAATTTCTACCACTGTTGGCAAGAATCCCTTAGAAGAAATGGAGTAGCCCTCATAGTCAACAAAGAGTCTGAAATGCAGTACTTGGATGCAATCTGAAAAACAATGATCTCAGTTCATTTACAAGGCAAACCATTCAGTATCACAGTATTCCAAGTCTATGCCCCCAAAACTAATGCTGAAGAAGCTGAAGTTGAACATTTCTAGGATTACCTACAAGACCTTCTAGAACTAACACCAAAAAAAAGATGTCTTTTCCATCATACAGAACTGGAATGCAAAAGTAGGAAGTCAAGAGTACCTAGAGTAACAGACAAATTTGGTATTGGAGTACTGAATGAAGCCTGGCAAAGGCTAACAGTTTTGCCAAGAGAACACACTAGTCATAGCAAACACCCTCTTCCAACAACGTAAGAGACGACTCTACGCATGGACATCACCAGATGGTCAATACCAAAATCAGATTGATTATATTTTTTGCAGCTGAAGATGGAGAAACTCTACACATTCAGTAAAAACAAGACCGGGAGCTGACTGTGGCTCAGATCATGAACTCCTTATTGCCAAATTCAGACTTAAATTGAAGAAAGTAGGGAAAACCGCTAGACCATTCACATATGACCTAAAACAAATCCCTTACAATTACACAGTGACAACAGCTACTACTTATTTAGAATTTACTAAGACATTTTGATTTGAACTAAGTCAAATCCCTTACAGTGAAAGTGACATATAGATTCAAGGGATTAGATCTGAATGACAGAGTGCTTGAAGAACTATGGAGGAGGTTCTAACACTGTACAGAAGGGGGTGATCAAAATCATCTCCAAGAAAAAGAAATGCAAGAAGGCAAAATGGTTGTTTGAGGAGGCCTTACAAGTAGCTGAGAAGAGAGAAGTGAAAGATAAAGGAGAAAAGGAAAGATATACACATGTGAATGCAGGATTCCAAAGAATAACAAGGAGAGATAAGAAAGCCTTCTTAAGAGATCAATGCAAAGAAATAAAGGAAAACAATAGAATGGGAAAGACTAGAGATCTCGTCAAGAAAATTAGAGATACCAAGGGAACATTTCATGCAAAGATGGGCTCGATAAAGGACAGAAATGGTATGGACCTAACAGAAGCAGAAGATATTCAGAAGAGGTGGCAAGAATACACAGAAGAACTCTACAAAAAGATGACTCCGATAACCATGATGATGTGATCACTCACCTAGAGCCAGAGATCCTGGAATGTGAAGTCAAGGGGGCCTTAGGAAGTATCACTACAAACAAAGCTAGTGGAGGAGATGGAATTCCATTTGAGCTATTTTAAGTCCTAAAAGATGATGCTGTGAAAGTGCTGCACTCAATATGCCAGTAAATCTGGAAAACTCAGCAGTGGCCACAGGACTGGAAAAGGTCAGTTTTCATTCCATTCCCAAAGACAGGCAATGCCAAAGAATGCTCAAACTACTCCACAATTGTACTCATCTCACATGCTAACAAATAATGCTCAAAATTCTCCAAGCCAGGCTTCAACAGTATCTGAACCGTGAACTTCCAGATGTTCAAGCTGGATTTAGAAAAGGCAGAGGAACCAGAGATAAAATTTCCAACATCCATTAGATCATCAAAAAAGCAAGAGAGTTCCAGAAAAATATCTACTTTTGCTTTATTGACTACACTAAAGCCTTTGACTGTGTGGATCACAACAAACTGGAAAAATCTTCAAGAGATGGGAATACCAGACCACCTGGCCTGCCTCTTGAGAAATCTGTACACAGGTCAGGAAGCAACAGTTAGAACTGGACATGGAACAACGGACTGGCTCCAAACTGGGAAAGGAGTATGTCAAGGCTGTATACTGTCACCCTGCTATCTATGCAGAGTACATCATGGGAAATATTGGGGTGGATGAAGCACAAGCTGGCCTTAAGACTGCTGCGGAAATATCAACAGCCTTAGACGTGCAGATGATACCACTTTAATGGCAGAAAGCAGAAAGGAACTAAAGAGCCTCTTGATGAAGGTGAAAGAGGAGAGTGGAAAGGCTGGCTTAAAACAGCCTTCAAAAACTTAAGATCATGGCATCTGGCCTCATCTCTTCATGGCATATAGATGAGGAAACAATGAAAACAGTGACAGACTTAATTTTGGAGGGCTCCAAAATCACTGCAGATTTTGACTGCAGCCATGAAATTAAAAGACACTTGCTCCTTGGAAGTAAAGCTATGACCAACCTAGACAACTTATTACAAATCAGAGACATTACTTGGCTGACAAAGGTTTGTATAGTCAAAGCTATACTGGCAAAGGTTGAAGGCAGGAGGAGAAGGGGATGACAGGATGAGATGGTTGGATTGCATCATTGACTCGATGGACATGAGTTTGAGCAAGCTCCAGGAGTTGGTGGTGGAAAGGCAGGCCTGGTGTGCTGCAGTCCATGGGGTCACAAAGAGTCCTGAGTGACTGAACTGAATCTGAATGGTTTTTCCAGTAGTCATGTATGGATGTGAGAGTTGGACCATAAAGAATGCTGAGTGCTGAAGAATTGATGCTTTTGTATTGTGTTGCTAGAGAAGACTCTTGGGAGTCCTTTGGACTGCAAGGAGGTCAAACCACTCAATCCTAAAGGAAATCAACCCTGAATATTCATTGGAAGGACTGGTGCTAAAGTTGAAGCTCCAATACTTTGGCCACATGATGCAAAGTGTGGACTTATTGGAAAAGACCCTGATGCTGGGAAAGATTGAGAGTAGGAGAAGAGGGCAACAGAGGATGAGGTGGTCAGATGGCTTCACTGACTCAGTGGACATGAGTTTGAGCAAACGTAGGGCAATAGTGAAGGACAGGGAAGCCTGGCTTGCTATAGTTCATGGGGTTGCAAAATGTCGGACACGACTTGGTGACTGAACAACAACAAATCAAACTTATAAGGTTTTGCATAGGAAAGGACACAAGAGGAAAAGACAAGCTGTGTAACAGGAGAATATTTGCACAGGACGTGACCCACAAGGGATTAACTTCCATACTATACAGACAGCTCATACAACTCAATGGCAGGAAAAAAAAGACAGTCAAAAAATGACCACAATTACAAATGCTAAGACATGGAAGCAACCTAAATATCCATTGACAGAGAAATGAATAAAGATGATATCGCACATTTATACAATGTAATATTACTCAGCCATTAAAAAGAAGGGCATAATGTCATTTCCAGCAATATAGATCTAGAGATTGTCATACTGCATGAAATATGTCAAAGACAAATATCATATGATATCACTTACATGCCGATTCTAATAAAAAAAGGATGCAAATTAAGTATTTACGAAACAGAAATAGTCTTAAGAGAAATTGTTACCATGGGGGAAGGGTGGGGGGAAGAAGGGATAGTTAAGGCATTTGGAACTGACATGCATACACTGCTACATTTAAAATGAATAACCAACAAGGAGTTTATAGCAGAGGGAATTCTGTTCAATACTATGTGACAAAGGGGGAAAATTGAGAAAGAATAGATACATGTATATGTATAACTGAATTACTTTGTTGTACACCTGAAACCCTCACAACATTGTTAATCAACTATACTCTAATATAAAAAGTCAAGAAAAAAGGAGCAACTTACCTAAATAGACATGTCTCCAAGAGCACACATAAATGGCCAACAGGCACGGGAAAAGGCGCTCAACATCATCAATTATTAGAGAAATGTGAATCAGAACGACAATGAGGTGTCACCTCACACCAATCAGAATGGCCATCATCAAAAAGTCTACAAATAATAAATGCTGGTGAAGTCTACAAATAATAAATGCATCTTCAGAGAAAAGGAAACCCTGTTACACTGTTGGTGAAAATGTAAACTGGAAGAGCTGAGTCATTTGAAAAGACCCTGATGCTGGGAAAGATTGAGGGCAGGAGAAGGGGACGACAGAGGATGAGATGGTTGGATGGCATCACCAACTCGATGGACATGGGTTTGGGTGGACTCCAGGAGTTGGTGCTGGACAGGGAGGCCTGGCGTGCTGCGGTTCATGGGGTTGCAAAGAGTTGGACATGACTGAGCAACTGAACTGAGCTGAACGGTCACCATGGAGAACAATATGGAGGTTCTTTTAAAAACTAAAAACAAACAAAAACACTGAAAAAAAGTTACAATATGATCCAGCAATCCCACTTCTGGGCATACATTCAGAGAAAACTCTAGTTCAAAAAGGTACATGCATGCCAATATTCATAGCAGCACTATAGTAGCCAAGACATGGAAGCAACCTAAATGTCCATCAGCAGATGAAAGGATAAAGAAGATGTGGTATTACTTATCCACAAAAAAGGATGAAACAATGCTATTCACAGCAACATGGGAAGACCTAGAGGTTATCATACTAATTGAAGTTAATCAGAGAGGGAAAAATAAATATGATATCATTTACATGTGGAATCTAAAAAATAATACAAATGAACTTATTTACAAAACAGACTCACAGAAATTAAAAACAAACTTATAGTTACCAAAACGAAAAAGAGGCAGAAGGCATAAACTAGGACTTTGGCATTAGGAGATATAAACTACTATACCTAAAATAGATAAATAATAAGGTCTTACTATATTATACATTCAATCCCAAAGAAAAGCAATGCCAAAGAATGTTCAAACTTCTGCATAATTGCACTCATTTCACATGCTAACAAGGTCATGCTCAAAATCCTCCCAGCTATACTTCAGTAGTATGTGAACTGAGAACTTCCAGATGTACAAGCTGGATTTAGAAAAGGCAGAGGAACCAGAGATCAAATTGCACATCTGTTGGATCATAGAAAAAACAAGGGAATTCCAGAAAAACATCTACTGCTTCATTGCTTATGCTAAAGCCTTAGATTGTGTGGATCACAACAAACTGTAGAAAATTCTGAAAGAGATGGGGCATACCAGACCACCTGACCTGCCTCCTGAGAAACCTGTATGCAGGTCAAGGAGCAACAGTTAGAACTGGACATGGAACAACAGACTGGTTCAAAATTGGAAAAGGAGTACGTCAAGGCTGTATATTGTCACCCTGTTTACTTACTTTCTATGCAAAGTACATCATGAGAAACGCTGGGCTGGATAAATCACAAGCTGGAATTAAGATTGCTGGGAGAAATATCAACAACCTCAGATATGCAGATGATACTATTTTGTGTGAACTTGCAAAATGGTGGAGTAGAACAATGTGTGCTCATCTTCTGCGAGAACTCCAAAATTGCAACTAGCTGCTGAACAGCCGTTGACGGAAGAATGTTGGATCCCACCAAAAAAAGATAACCCCATGTCCAAGGGCAAAGGAGAAGCCCCAACAGGAATGTAGGAGGGGCTCAATTGTGTTTAAAATCAAACCTCAGAGATGCTCGGAGGGAGAAAACAAAGCCTTATGCGCAACAGGACCGAGTGTTGTGTCTGAGTGTCTCCTGCAGAGGCACGGGTCAGCCGCGGGACAGGGGCTCTGGCTCCAGCAGTCCTGGAAGACGTGGCACGTGGTACAAGTCCTCTTGGTGGAGGTCGCCGTCAGCCCCACTACAGAGCCACCCACTAGACAACCCACAAGCTGGAGAACAACTATACCAAGACGTTTTCACACTGTTGGCAAAGTTCTAAGGCCCACAACAGATTTCCCAACCTGGGGATCTGGCAAAGGGACTGAGAACCCACAGGAAATTTGACTTTGAAGGCCAGTGGGATTTGATTCCAAAACTTCCACAGGACTGGGGAAAGACAGACTCTTGGAAGGCACAAAAAGAACCGTGTGCACACCAGGACCTGGGAGAAAGGAACAGTGACCCCACAAGAGACTGAGCCGGACTTGCCTGCAAGTTTGGGAGTCTCCGGTGCAGGCTTGGGTCCACAGTGGTCTGCTGCGGGGTCAGGGATGCTGCCTGCAGCAGTCCTGGGAGGCACAACATGCTGGCCTAAGTCCTTTTGGAGGAGGTCCCTGCTACCCCTATCATAGTTTGGCCTCAGGCCAAACTACAGGGAAGGAATACAGCCCCACCCATCAGCAGAAAACTGGAATAAGGATTTACTGAGCATGGCCATACCCACTAATGTAAGACTCAGTTTCCTCACAGCCAGTCCCTCCCATCAAGAAGCTTCCACAAGATTCTTATCTTCATTCATCAGAGGCAGACAGAATAAAATCCACAACTACAGAAAACTAACCAAACTGAACACATGGATCACAGTCTTGCTAACTTAGTGAAACGATGAGCCATGCCATGTGGGGCCAGCCAAGACAGGCGGGTCATGGTGGAGAGTTCTGACAAAATGTGGCCCACTGAGAAGGGAATGGCCACTTCAGTATTCTTGCCTTGAGAACCCCACGAACAGTATGAAAAGGCAAAAAGATAGGACAGTGAAAGATGAACTCCCCACCCAGGTCAGTAGGTGCCCCATATGCTATTGGAGAAGAGTGGAGAAATAACTCCAGAAAGAATGAAGGGATGGAGCCAAAGTGAAAACAATGGATGTGGATGTGACTGGTGATGGAAGTAAAGTCCGATGCTGTAAAGAGCAGTACTGCATAGGAACCTGGAATGTTAGGTCCATGAATCAAGGCAAATAGGAAGTGGTCAAACAGGAGACGGCAGAGTAAACATCAATATCTTTTGTATGGGTGAATTTAACTCAGATAACTATTGTATCTACTGCTGTGGGCAAGAATCTCTTAGAAGAAATAGAATAGCCTCATAGTCAACAAAAGAATCCAAAGTACAGTACTTGGTTGCAATTTCAAAATGACAGAATGATCTCAGTTCGTTTCCAAGGCAAACCATTCAACATCACAGTAATTCAAGTCTATGCCCCAACCGCTAATGCTAAAGAAGCTGAACTACTGAGCCCACATGCCACACTGCTGAAGGTCATGTGCCTAAAGCCTGTGCTTCTCAACCTGGAAGTGCAGTGAAGTGAAAGTTGCTCAGTCGTGTCCAACTCTTTGCGACCGCATGGACTATACAGTCCCTGAATTCTTCAGGCCAGAATACTGGAGTGGGTAGTCGTTCTGTTCTCCAGGGGATCTTCCCAACCTGGGGGTCAAACCCGGGTCTCCTGCATTGCAGGTGGATTCTTTACCAGCTGAGCCATGACGGAAGCCAAGAATACTGGAGTGGGCAGCCTATCCCTTCTCCAGCAGATCTTCCTACCCAGGAATTGAACCAGGGTCTCCTGCATTGCAGGCAGATTCTTTACTAACTGAGCTACCAAGGAAGCTGTTCTCAACCTGGAAGCCACCACAATAAGCTCATGCACCACAACAAAGACAAGCCCCCATTCACTGCAACTAGAGAAAGCTTGCATGCAGCAGTGGAAAGCAAAATGCATAAACAATTTTAAAAACTCAAAAAAAGATAAATTCACATATAATTCCACTGTCTTGTCTCAGACTTTACAGAATCACCTAATTTAATTCTCAGAGCTGTCCTATAAGGTAGTTATGAGTATCCCCATTTTATATATAAGAAACAAAACATATAGAACCTAAGTAACATGTCAGAAAACAACCGCTTTCAAATATGGAGCCAGAATTCCAACTATAGTTATTTTTGTTTCCAAGTGTATGTGGTTTAAACTCTGTGATGACGACTCTCTGTATGGCCACGTGTGTTTCACCTCATTTTATATATACACAGACCATGCAGCACCTCCTATCTGAATTTTCCCCTCTTACATTGTAATTACATCCTTTCTGGTAAGGTTTCCATAATTATTATTTTGGTATTATATAATGTTACTGCCTCTGAAGATATAATTTATTTAATCATCCTTTTACAGTTGGCTCTTTGGGTTATTCCTATTGTTTTAATATTAGAAACAATGCTACAATGAACATACTGGTATCAATCACTTCTTTATACTTGACAATTTCCTTTGAATGTATCCCCCCAAATGGAAACATTAGGTTATGTTTTATGATTTGTTATCATTTTTCAAATGTTTGTACCATTTATTGCTTCTAAAAATGTATGTCACTTTCACCACAGTCTTAATAGTACTGATATTATAATTAAAAAAACACTGATAACATAATAGGTACAAAATGATGTTCCATATATAAGTATTTATTAGTGAGAATGACTTTTCTTTCTATAGGTTTATTTGCTAATTGTATTTTCTTTGTTTAAACTGTTCAATCTTTTTTCATTTACTCTTTATCTTCCACTGGTTTATAGAGTACCAATATTTCTTGGGTAAAGATCAATAATGCTTACTAACCAAGATTAATGAGTAACTGGAACTATTAATAGCTTCCTCACCATTAACCTGGTCCTTATAATGAAAACAAAGAATTATTCAGTAATCTAACTTTACTTATCACTACCTTAAACTAACTACTTTAATATCCTGCCCTAAATTATTCCAATAATGTCCCTTTTAAAGTTTCAGGGATAGATTAAGTACAAAAGGTATCATGAAGTGCTCATACAATTTGACTACTTTCCTATTACACATGCAAAGTAGCTAGTTTCTCCTAGCATGTAAATTTGGAATAAACAGAGCTTTTTACAATATGAAATTACTCTTTTACTCTACTAAGACAAATAATATGTTGAATTATCTGAGAGTCAAGACCTATGGATGCACGGGAATTTTTATTATACGCTGATAGCTACATGTAAGCAGTACTTGCAGTGGGTATTAGAAGCTACCTGATAGTGACAATAAGTATTTTAAAAAAACACACCATACCAAATATCTTCCCCTTGGGACCAGTAGGTTCCATCCTTTCAATATTACTGGCTACATACACATAATGTTGCTAGATGCACAATGACTAAGAAACTACAGCCTGGCTATTTTACCTCCTCCAACAGAGAGGCTAGCCAGAAGGAATTCTGAGAAGTGTGGTGGAAAGAACCAAAGGAGGAAAGCACAGAATTCACCACCATGAAACTAGCTTTACAATAAAAGTCAGAGGAAATTCTCTGGAAAAAAACAAAAGGCCACAACCAGAAACAAGAAAAGAATGGAAGGAAAGAGTGAGCTGGTAAAAGCAAACATACCATAAAGGTAGGAAGTCATCCACACAAGGCAGGGAGGGACGTTAAAAGACAGAAGTAGGATAATCATATGCAAACACGATAAGCATTTAAGGGATACACAAAACACTTAGATGTAAAATATATCAAAAACAGTAAGGGGAGGAGAGTACGTATGTAGGGTCTTTCTAATGTATTTGCAATAAAGCTGTCGGCAATTTAAAACAGCATATATGTGTATGTGTATATATAGACTGCTATATAAAAACGTCATGGTAACCGTACATAAAAAACCTACAATAGATACACACAAAAAAAGAAAAGGAATCCAAATATAACACTAAAGAGTGTCATCAAGCCCACAGGATAAGAGACCAAAATGAAAAAAAAAAACAAACCTACAAAAAGAAATACAAAACAATTAACAAAATTTCAATAAGAAAATACATGCCAATAATCACCATAAATGTAAATAGATGAAATGCTCCAAATAAAGACACAGATTGGTCAAATGAATACAAAAACAAGACCCATATATATGCTGACTACAAGAGAGTCACATACATACTGAAAGTGAAGCAATGGAAAATGGTATTCCATTCAAATGGAAATCAAGAATGCTGGAATAACAATACTTATACAAAAAAGACTTTAAAGTGTTAAAAGAGACAAAGTAGGACACTAAATAACGATCGAGGGATCGATCCAAGAAGAATATATGACAATTGTAAATACATGTGCACCCAATATAGGAACATCTCACTATATAAGGCAAATATTATCAGGTATATAAGGAGAAATCCACAGTGACACAATGACAGTAGGGTACTGCAATACCCCACTTACATCAGTGGATGGATCATCCAAATAAAAAATCAATAAGAAAACATAAACCTCAAGTAGCAGACCAAACTGACTTAACTGATATTTATAGAGCATTCCACCTGAAAGCAGCAGAATACACTTTCTTTTCAAGTGCACTTGGAACATCCTCCAGGATAGATCACAGGCTAGGCCACAGACAAGCCTCAGTACATTTAAGAAAACTGAAAGCTTGTCAAGTATATTTTCCCACCACATGCTTTGTGACTAGAAATCAACTACAAGAAAAAAAAAATGCAAAAAACCACAAACATGTGGCGGCTAAACAATATGCTACTAAACCACCAATGGATCACTGAAGAAATCAGAGAGAAAATCAAAATATACCTAGAGACAAATGAAAATTAAAAAGCCACAATCCAAAACCTATGGTACATAACAAAAGCAGTTCTAAGAGGGGCATTTACAGTGATATAAGCTTACCTCAGAAAACAAGAAAAATCTCAAAATAACCTAATCTTACACCTAAAACAACTAGAGGAAGGAGAACACACAAAACACAAAGTTTGTAGAAGGAAAGAAATTGTAGAGATCAGAGCAGAAATAGGAACAAACAAAAAATATCAATAAGACTAAAAGCTGGTTCTCTGAAATGATAAGCAACATTGATAAACCTTTTGTCAGACGCATCAAGGAAAAAAAGGTAAAGGCCTCAAATCAATAAAATGAGAATTGAAAAAGAAGAAATTATAGGGGACACCACAGAAATAGAAAGGATTGCAAGACACTACTAAGAGCAACTCTATGCCAGTAACATGGATAAACTAGAAGAAATGGACAGATTCTTGGAAAGGTACAATCTTCAAGACTGAGCCAGAAGGAAAAACAAAAGATGAACATACCAAGTACCAGAACTGATATTGAGTAAGTAATCAGAAGAACTCCCAACAAACAAAAGTTCAGGGCCATATGGCTTCTCAGGCAAATTCTATCAAACTTTTAGAGAAGAAATAACATACATCCTTCTGAAACTCTTCCCAAAAAATTGTGGAGGAAGGAACACTCCCAAACTCATTCTACAAGCCCACCATCACCCTGATACCAAACCCAAAGACACCACAAGAAAAGAATATTACAGGCCAATATCACTGATGAACACAGGCACAAAAATCCTCAACAGAGTACAACCAAACCCAACCCAACCCAACAATGCATTAAAAGAATAACACACCGTTATCAAGTGGGATTTATCCCAGGGATGCAAGGATAATTCAATATCCACAAATCAATTAGTGATACACCACATTAACAAACTGAAGAATAAAGATCATATGATCTTCTTAGTAGATGCAGAAAAAGCTTCTGAAAAAATGCAACAACATTTATTTTAAATTTTTAATTGGAGGATAATTGCTTTCCAGTGTTGTGTTGGTTTCTGCCGTAGAACATCGTGAATCAGTTATAACTACACACACACACGTATATCTCCTCCCTCTTGAGCCTTCCTCCCACACCCCACCCTGCCCTTTAGGTCATCACAGAGTGCCAGGCTGGGCTCCTTGTGTTATACGGCAGCTTCCCACCAGCTCTCTAGTTTACACATGATAGTGTATATATGTCAATGATACTTTCTCAGTTCGTCCCATCCTCTCCTTCCCCCTCTCTGTCAGCAAGCCCGTTCTCTACATCTGCAACACCCATTTGTGATAAGACTCTCCAGAAAGTGGGCATAAAGCATATCTCAACATAATAATGACCATATATGACAAACCCACAGCTAACATCATACTCAATGGTGAAAAACTAAAAGTATTCCTTCTGTGATCAGGAAGAAGACGAGGATGTCTAATCTCATTACTGTAGACAATGTATTAATAGTTCTGTAAATCCTACCCACAACCACCAGGGAAGAAAAAAGAATAAGTATCCAAATTGTAAAGGAAGAAGTAAAACTGTCACTGTTTTCAGATAATATGATGATAATGTTATTTATATAATATTGTATAAATGTTACAATATGATACAGAGAAAATCCTAAAGGCACCACCAGAAAATAACTAGAGCTTATCAATAAAGCTGCAGGAGACAAAATTAATATACAGAAGGCTGTTGCATTTCTATATGCTAACAACAAAAGATCAGAGAGAGAAATTAAGAAAGCAGTCCCTTTTACCATTGTATCAAAAAGAATAAAATACCTAGGAATAAACCTATATAATGAGGTTAAACAACTGTATTCTGAAAACTATAAGGTGTTGATGAAAGAAATGAAAGATGACCTAAACAGATGGAGAGATGTACCATGTTCTTGGATTAGAAGAATCAATATTGTGAAAATGACTATACTACGCAAAGCTATATACAGATTCAATGCAATCTCTATCAAATTATCAGTGGTATTTTTCCCAGAAAAACTAAAAATTTTAAAATGTGTATGGAAATACAAAAAAATTCTAATAACCAAAACAATCTTGAAAAAGAACAGAGCTGGAAGAATCATGTTCCCAGATTTCAGGCTCTTTTACAAAGTTTCAGTAATCAAACAGTATAGTGTAGGAACAAAAGCAGACATAAAGATCAATGCAACAGGATTGAGAGTCCAAAAATAAACCCATTCACATACGGTCAGTTAATCTACAACAAAGGAGGCAAGAATATACAATGGGGGAAAGACAATCTCTTCGGTAGGTGGTGCTGGGAAAACTGGACAGCTGCATGTAAAAGAATGAAATTAGAACATTCTCTAACACCATATACAAAAATAAACTCAAAATGGATAAAGACCTAAATCTAAGACTGACACTATAAAACCCATAGAGGAAAACATAGGCAGAAAATTCTTTGACCTAAATTGGAGCAATGTTTTTTTTTTTTTTTGGATTTGTCTCCTAGAGTAATGGAAACGAAAACAAAAATAAAAGGGACCTAATTAAACTTAAAAGCTTTTGCACAGCAAAGGAAGCCATCAACAAAATGAAAAGACAGCCTACAGAATGGGAGAAAATATTCACAAACAATGCGACTGACAAGGGATTAATCTCCAAAATACACAAACAGCTCACATAGCTCAATATATAAAAACAAAGAACCAAAAAACGGGCAGAGGACCGAAATAGACATTTCTCCAAAGAAAGCAGACAGGTGTCTTCTGTATACAGAAGGCCAACAGACACATGAAAGGACAGTCAACACTGCTAATTATTAGAGAAATGCAAATCAAAACTACAGTGAGGTGCCAACCTCACATTAGTCATCAAAAAGTCTACAAACAATAAAAAGCTGGAAGGGTATGGAGGAAAGGGAACTCTCTTACACTGTTGGTAGGAATGTATGATGGTATACTCACTCTGAAGAACAGTATACAGGTTCATTAAAAATCTAAAAATAGGGTTGCCAAATGACCCCAAAATCCCATTCCTGGTTATATGTCTGGAAAAGATGAAAACTTTAATTTGAAAAGATACATGCACCCCGTGTTCACAGTAGCACTATTTATAATAGCCAAGACATGGAAGTATCCTAAATGTCCATGAACAGATGAATGGATAAAGAAGATGTGGTATCAGGACTTCCTGAGCGGTCCAGTGGTTAAGACTTCGTGCTTGCACTGCAATGGACGTGAGTTTGACTCCTGGTCAGGGAACTAAGATCTAAGATCCCACATGCCATCCGGCCATCCCCCACTGCCAACCCAAATTCACACACACACACACAATGTAATACTACTCAGCCATAAAACATAATGAAATAATGCCATTTGTAGCAACATGGATAGACCTAGAGATCATCATACTACGTGAAGGCAGACAGAGAAAGACGAATATATATCACTTAGATGTCGAACCTAAAACAGTGATACAAATGAACTTATCTACAAAACAGAAATAGACTCACAGACACAAAAAACACATTTATGGTTACCAAAGGGGAGAGGGAGGGAGGGATGAACTGGGAATTTTTGATTAACTGATACACACTACTAAATATAATCTAGTGGGAGGTGATTGAATTTCATCTGAGCTATTTCAAATCCTAAAAGATGACTCAGTATGTCAACAACTTTGGAAAACTCAGCAGGGGCCACAGGGCTGGAAAAAGTCAGTTTTCATGCCAATCTCCAAGAAAGGCAATCTCAAAGAATGTTCAAACTGTCGCACAATTGCACTCATTTCACATGCTAGCAAGGTCTAGCTTGAAATCCTCCAACAGTGCGTGAATCAAGAACTTCCAGATGTACAAGTTGGATTTAGAAAAGGAAGAGGAATCAGAGATCAAACTTCCACCATCTTTTGGATCATAGTAAAAGCAAGGGAATTCCAGAAAAAATATCTACTTCTGGTTCATTGACTGTGCTAAAGCCTTTGACTGTGTGGATCACAACAAACTGTGGAAGATTCTTAAACAGATGGGAATACCAGACCAACTTACCTGCCTCCTGAGAAACCTGTATGCAGGTCAAGAAGCAACAGTTAGATCTGGATGTGGAACAATGGACTGGTTCAAAATTGGGAAAGGAGTACGTCAAGGCTGTATATTGTCACCCTGCTTATTTAAATTCTGTGCAGGGTAAATTATGAGAAATGCCAGGTTGGATGAGTTACAAGCTGGAATCAAGATTGCTGGGAGAAATATCAACAACCTCAGATATGCAGATGATACAAATTTAAGGGCAGAAAGCAAAGAGGAACTAAACAGCCTCTTGATGAGAGTCGAAGAGGAGAGTGAAAAAGGAATATCAACCCTGAATACCCATTGGAAGGACTGATGCTGAAGCTCCAATACTTTGGGCACCTGATTTGAAGAGCTAACTCATTGGAAAAGATCCTGATGCTGGGAAAGATTGAGGGCAGGAGAAGGGAGTAGTAGAGGATGAGATGGTTAGACAGCATCACCACTTAGAGGACATGAGTTTAAACAAACTCTGGAAGACAGTGAAGAACAGTGGAAGAACAGGGAAGCCTGGTGCGCTGCAATCCATGGGTCGCAAAGAGTCGAACATCACTTAGCAACAACAACAACTAAATATAAAATAGATAGAAAGGAAGGACCCATTATATAGCACAGGTAATTATAGTCAATATCTTGTAATTATCTATAATGGCAAAGAATCTGAAAATGAATATACCTGTATGTAGATTCATATATATATGTGTGTGTGAATCACTTTGATCTATACTTGAATGTGAAAATTAATATATAATATATACATGTATGTATATTCATATATATATGTGAATCACTTTGCTCTATACTTGAAATATTTAAATAACTATACTTCAATAAAAACAGTGTAGAATATATATATATACATTTTAAATTAAAACACAAACAACAAAACTCTTAAAGCTTTCAATATTTGAGGGGTAATAGTCTGGAATGGTCTTTGCCTGGAAAAAACCGAACCTACCCACAGATGTCCATCCTTCTCATTGGATCTATCATTTTTCTAGACTGTGTCAAACACATCTCTGTGAAACATTCTCTGATATACCTTCCACCTCCCCAGTTCAGCTTCCCACATATGCAGAATAGCACCAATGGCTGAGAATCACCACCACTTATTATACATGCCTGTGTTTCCTCTTATGTAGTGTGTGCTCTCGGAGCGAGGAGTAGGGCTTAACCATCTGTACATTTTCAGCCCAGGGCTGGCCCATAGACGATGCTTCATAAACATCTTTTTGAACAATGGATACCCAGGATTGAGTTCCACCTATCTGTAAGGCCCGATGCTTTCTCTTTCAAACTATCTAACAACTTTGAAAACTAGATACTATGCCCCTTTTTGAGAGAAAGTAAATGAAGGCCCAGGGCATCACAGACAGCAGGCAGCAAAAGTAGAAAACAGGTTTGTCAGTTCCAGAGTGCTTGCTCCTCTGAGACAAACCATGTCACCTTCTGGAAGAGAGGACTCAAATCTCTTGATCAGTTCATGTAGTGGACCTGACACATTCTGTTAGGAACTACTTAGCTTGTACTAAAGAGCATTTATATATATATATATATATATATATTTTTTTTTTTTTCCCCCCATAAAATACTACCCAGGAGTTTCACCATGTATATTCAGCTTGCATGCCAGTGGGTTTTGAAGATCATTTTTAAAATGAAATCATTCAATAGAGGTCCTTCTCTGGCCTATCCACATCACTTCATTACCGACCCCAGGACATTTGTGAGGATTTAAGTGACAACACATGGTGAGTGTGGTGAGAACAAAGGCGGCTCAAAATTGTGTCACAGCCCTGAGGCTGGGGGGAAGAAGTCCCTGTTACCTGGTAGGAAATGTGTGGCACCAATTCTGTACTTAGGCAGCTTCCCTGAGGGGCCAACTCAGGTGACTGCGGAGGTAAACCTTACCAAGACTGTTTAAGACTAAGAAAGAGGCAACAGCCCTATTGCCTTTCTAAATCATGCTGTCATTGAATAAAATTGAGCCAGAGAACAGCACAGTCTCTTTTCCAAGAATGTGCTCCAAGTGAAAGACTCCTTAGCTGTTGCCTAAGAAATGGTGCTGAAATGATGGCGTTTGAATGGTTCTGAAAGATGCTTTCCTATTCCTGCGTAAAATTGAAACAAAATTTTGAGCATCTGAATTGAAATTGTTTTATTACACATGGAAAACAAAGGACCTAGCTGGGGATAAATGACTTTTTAATTTTCTCCTTCTCTGAAGCAGTAAGAGGGAAGATAAGTGGTTTTTCCAAAATGTTGTAATATTATGACTGTATTATTTTAACGGAGAGCACAAAGGTTCTTTTGGTGTTTTTTATTAACAAACTGTTAAACTTATTTAATGTTACTTGCCAGGTTCCATCCATCACTAAAACACCTCCTGATGTATTTTCAATATTCTATTTCACTCTTCACTCACACATGGGACACATTCACATCTCTCCTTTTCATATTTAACTCTTCACCTCTCTCTTAAATACCTGTATCTTATGATTTTCTGCTCTTTCTTGATATTATTTTCTTCTCTTTTTTGGTCTACTGTCCTTTTTGTACTTGCATTAGCTTGCCACTATTCTTAAAAATAAGAGTATGTCTTTTGGTTATCCTTCCAGCATCTCAAATGTAACAAAGCAGCATCACTCTCCTCCATAAAGCTGGATTATTCTTCCTGTTGTTTCATTAGTAATTAACATGAGACATTTTAATCATTATTTACATGTTCTATGTACATCTAACAAATGTTATTTGGGTACTTACTACACATCAAGGATTATGTTAGCTGCTTGGGATGGCTTTTTAATTCCTTTATACTGTAATCCTCAATAAATACTGATAATAAAGAAGATGGTGACATCAAACCATTTGGCTTCTTTTCATATGGACAGCATTTTACAATAAGTCTTCTGGCCATGGACAGATGTATAAATGCTTTCAATGTTGGAGAAGGGAAAGGAGACCTTCTGAGAAGCTAAGAGAACATGTTCAAGGTCAGGGAGGACCAAAAGTATGTGTTGTACTCTGGGAACCTGGAGTGCTTTGGCTTAACCAGAGCAGAGTGGTCATAGGTGAGGCTAGGAAGCTGGCTGGGGGCATCAGGAGGGGCAATAACTATCATGCCAAGAAGTCTAGTTTTATCCTGATGGTAGTGGTAAGCTCTCCAAGGTTAAGTGGGGGTATCGAGGGGTCAGAATGACAGTGTCTATGACTCAGAAGGATAAATCTAAAAATACTCTGAACAATGGAAGAAAGATGAGGAGATCTATACAGGCAGGGAGACTAATGGGAAACTGTCACAGTAGAGAAAACTAACAAATGCCTAAACTTCAATAATGGCAACTGGAATTAAGAAATGGGGATGCATTGAGCACACTTGGAGGTAAAATAACAGCACTGTATAACAGGAGGTTATAGAGAGGGCACTTTGATCTCTAGAATTGATCATAGTGATCTTGATGAGCAAGCATTTCTTCTGAAAGTTGACAGCTTATAGATGGAAGGGGCTTACTCTTCTCAGGGTATAGGAGTAGCTGTGCCCTCTTCATGAACTTCCAAACAAATCTTCAAAAGTAGATTGACTGAAAGGAGGATCACACTGTTAACAGAGTCAAACAGTGAGTGTGTATATAAGAAAGTACATTTGTGGCTGGGAAAATGCAGTTGAGTTTTGTACAAGATTAGCTTGATGTGCCTGTTTACACAGGCAGAGATACGGGAGATATGATCTGCAATGGAATAGCCATAATTATGGAAAGTTCTTCCTTCTCTTGATGTAACCCCAACTTACCTACAGTTGGCACTGAATGACTGAGATAGTTCCTGTGTCTTCTATTCCTTCAAATAACCCTTTCCTAACATTTTTTGTTCTTTATGAGATGCTTTAAAGATTCCTATCTTTGCCTGTATGTTCAGTTTTTCCTTCTGATATCAACTTAAACTGCAGAACCTAGAAATGGATTCAGAGTTCTTGATGTGTTTAGGCCAGATCTGAGTGCAACTAAATGTTGACTTTTCTTGAACTGAATTCCATATACCTGCCAGAGCAGCCTAAGATACCATGGGCTGTAAAAATTTGCTAAATTTTAAAATTTAAGATCAACATAACTTCTCATATATTTTTAACATAAAATGATTCAAAATTAGAAGTCATTATAGCTGACACACAGAAATACAAAATATCATCATATCTCTGTAGTTCCAGAGATAACTACAGGCAACTATGCCAATAAAATAGACAACCTGGAAGAAATGGACAAATTCTTAGAAAGGTACAACCTTCTGAGACTAAACCTGGAAGAAATAGAAAATATGCACAGACCAATCACAAGTAATAAAATTCGAACTGTGACTAAAAATCTTCCAACAAACAGAAGTCCAGGACCAGATGGCTTCACAGGAAAATTCTATCATTTAGAGTAGAATTAACACTTATCCTTTTCAAAGTCTCCCCAAAAATTGCAGAGGACGGAACACTCCCAAGTTCATTCTGTGAGGCCACCATCACCGTGATACCAAAGCCACACAAAGATATCACACAAAAAAGAAAATTATAGACCAACATCATTGATGAAAATAGACACAAAAGTCCTCAACAAAATACTGCGAACAGAATCTAAAAACACATTAAAAGGATCATAAACCATGGTTAAGTAAGATATATCTCAGGGATGTAAGTATTCTTCAATATATGCAAAGCAATCAACATGATAAACCATATTAACAAATTGAAGAATAAAAACCATATGATCATCTTATAGATGTAGAAAAACTTTTGACAAAATTCAATGCTCATTTATGATGGAAACTCTCCAGAAAGTGGGCAAAGAGGGAACCTACCTCAACATAATAAAGGCCATATGTGTCAAACCCACAGCAAACATCATTCTCAATGGTGAAACACTGAAATAATTTCCTCTTACATCAGAAATAGGACAAAGGTATGCACTCTTGTCACTTTTATTAAACGTAGTTTTGAAAGGATCACACAAACTGTGGAAAATTCTTAAAGAGATGGGAATACCAGACCACCTTACCTGCCTCCTGAGAAACCTGTATGAAGCTCAAGAAGCAACAGAACCAGATGTGGAACAATGGACTGGTTCAAAATTGGGAAAGGAGTACGTCAAGGGTGTTTATGGACACCCTGCTTGTTTAAATTATATGCAGAGTACATCATGTGAAATGCCAGGCTGGATCAAGCTCAAGCTGGAGTCAAGATTGCCAAGAGAAACATCAATAATCTCAGATATGCAGATGACACCACCCATATGGCAGAAAGCAAAGAGGAATTCAAGAGCCTGTTGATGAAGGTGAAAGAGGAGAATGAAAAAGCTGATTTGAAATCAACATTCAAAAAACTAAGATCATGGCCCTCTGTCCCATCACTTCATGGCAAATAGATGGGGAAAAAGTGGAAACAGTGAGAAAGTTTATTTCCTTGTGCTCCAAAATCACTGTGGACAGTCACTGCAGCCATGAAATTAAAAGATACTTGCTCCTTGGGAGAAAAGCTATGACAAACATAGATAGCATATTAAAAAGCAGACACATCACTTGGCTGACAAAAGTCCATCTAGTCAAACCTTTGGTTTTTCCAGTAGTCATATATGGATGTGAGAGTTGGACCATAAAAAAGGCTGAGTGCCAAAGATGTTTTTGAACTGTGGTGCTGGAGAAGTCTCCTGAGAGTCCTTTGGACAGTAAGGAGATTAAACCAGTCAATCCTAAAGGAAATCAACCCTGAATATTCATTGGAAGAACTGAGGCTGAAGCTGAAATTCCAATACTTAGGCCACCTGATGTGAAGAGCTGACTCATTGGAAAAGGCCCTGATGCTGGGAAAGATTGACAGTAGGAGAAGGGGGCAACAGAGGTTTGAGATGGTTGGATGGCATCATCGACTCAGTGGGCATGAGTTTGAGCAAACTCCAGGAGACACTGAAGGACAGGGAAACCTGGAATGATGCAGTACATGGGGTTGCAAAGAGTCGGACATGACTAAGTGACTGAACAACAAGAAGCCACAGCAATCAGAGAATAAAAACAAATAAAAGGAATCCAAATTGGAAAGAAAGTAAAACTGTTACTGTTTACAGATGACATAACACCATACAGAGAAAATCCTAAAGATGCCACCAGAAAACTACTGATAAAAGTTGCAAGATAAAAAATTAATGCATAGAAATCTCTTGCATTCCTATACACTAACAATGAAAGATCAGAAGGAGAAATTAAGGAAACAATCCCTTTCAACATTGTCAAAATGGTAATCCCTTTTACCATTGTAAAAGAAAAACAAAGAACAAAAATACCAAGGAATAAACCTACCTAAGGGGTAAAGACCTGTACTCAGAAAACTGTAAGATATTGATGAAAGAATTCAAAGAGAACACAAACAGATGGAGAGATATACCATGTTCTTGGACTGGAAGAATCAATATTGTGAAAATGACTATACTACCCAAAGCAATCTAGAGGTTCAATGCAATCCTTATCAAGTTATTCATGGTATTTTTCACAAAACAACAAAAAAATTTTAAAATTTGTTTGGAAACACAGAAGACCCTGAATAGCCAAAGCAATCTTGAGAAAGAAAAATGGAGCTGGAGAAATCAGGATCTCTAACTTCAGGCTATACTACAAAGCTATAATCATCAAAACAGCATGGTACTGGCACAAAACCAGAAATATAGACCAATGGAACAGGACAGAAAGTCAGAGACAAACCCTTGCACCTGTAGTCAACTAATCGATGTCAAAGAGGCAAGAATATGCAATGGAGAAAAGAATAGTCTCTTCAATAAGTGGTGCTGGGAGAACTGTACAGCTACATGTAAAAGAATGAAATTAGAACACTCCTTAATACCACACACAAAAATGTAAACTCAAAATGGATTAAAGACTTCAAAGTAAGGTCAACAACTATAAAACTCTTAGAGGAAAACATAGGCAGTACATTCTTTGACATAAATTGCCACCAGATCTTTTAAAATCAACCTTCTAGAGTAATGAAAATAAAAACAAAAATTAACAAATATTACCTAATTAAACCTAAAAGGTTCTGTACAGCAAAGGAAACCATAAGTAAGAGGAAAACATAACTCTCAGGATGTGATTAACTATTTGTAAATAAAGCAACTGACAAGAGATTAATTTCCAAAATATACAAACAACAGCTGAATATCAAGAAACCAAAAACCCATCAAAAAATAGGCAGAAGACCTAAATAGGCATTTCTCTAAAACAGACATACAGATGACCAAAAGGCACATGAAAGGATGTTAAACATCAGTAATTATTAGAGAAATGCAAATCAAAACTACAGTGAGGCATCACCTCACACTGGTCAGAATGGCTATCATCAATAAATCTACAAACAATAAATGCTGGAGAGGGTGTAGAGAAAAGGGAACTCTCTTACACTGTTGGTGGGAATGTAAATTGATACAGTCACTATGGAGAACACTGGAGGTTCCTTAAAACACTAATAATAGAAATATCATATGACCCAGCAATTCTATTCCTAGGCATTTACCCAGAGAACATCATAATTCCAAAAGATACATGGACCCCAACGTCCTAGCAATAAATATAATAGCTAGCAGGTGGAAACAACCTAAATGAACATGGAAGCAACCTAAATTCCTCCATGAACACAGAAATGGATAAAGAAGAGGTGGCTCATACACACACTGGATTATTACTCAGCCACAAAGAGGAATAAAACTGCGGTTTGCAGAGATGTGGATGGCCCTAGAGACTGTTATACAGAGTGAAGTAAGTCAAAGAGAAAAACAAATATTGTCTGTTAATGCATAGGAAGGAATGTAGAAAAATGTTACAGATGAACCTATGTGCAAAGCAGAAACTGAGACACGTGTAGAGCAAACATATGGACATCAAGCAGGGAAAGGTGAGGTTGGATGAGCTGGGAGATTAGGATTGACATATATATATATATATATATATATATATACACATACACTTTATATACAGTGTATATACACTATATACACTATTTTGTATGATATAAATAACTAATGAGAACCTACTGTATAGCACGGGCAACTCTACTCAATGCTCTTTAGTGACCTAAATGGGAAGGAAATCCAAAAAACAGGGAATATGTTTTTTTTTTTTTTAACTTTTTATTTTTACTTTATTTTACTTTATAATACTGTATTGGTTTTGCCATACATACACATAGCTGATTCACTTGGCTGTATAGCAGACATTAACACAACACTGTAAAGAAACTGTACTCTAATAAAAATAAAAAAAGAATCACATCTATCATTACTTATATATCAGGTTTTGAGAAACTCAGTATAGCTATTAATATCCATTCTACCCTTGTCGATGGCAAACCACTTCAGTATTCTTGCCTTGAGAACCCCATGAACAAGGCGTGCTCTGATTCATGGGGTCGCAAAGAGTTGGACACGACTGAGCGACTGAACTGAACTGCTGCTAAGTCACTTCAGTTGTGTCCGACTGTGCGACCCCAGAGACGGCAGCCCACCAGGCTCCCCCGCCCCTGGGATTCTCCAGGCAAGAACACTGGAGTGGGTTGCCATTTCCTTCTCCAGTGCATGAAAGTGAAAAGTGAAAGGGAAGTCACTCGGTCGTGTCTGACTCTCAGCGACCCCATGGACTGCAGCCCACCAGGCTCCTCCATGGGATTTTCCAGGCGAGAGTACTGGAGTGGGGTGCCATTGCCTTCTCTGGAACTGAACTGAACCCTTGTCAAATTTAATGGTATTTATTATGATCCAGTTTTACAGTTGATAAGCTAACAATAGATCTGAAACTATGAACCATCCCATGCAAGGAGCCATGCCTTGCATGGGATGGCAAGGGCCATTCAAGACAGATGGGTCATGGTGGATAGTTTTGACACAATGTGGTTCACAAGAGAATGGAATGCCAAACGACTTCAGCATTCATACCTTGAGAACACCATGAACAGCATGAAAAAGCAAAAAGATGTGACACTGGAAAATTAAACCCTCAGGTCGGTAGGTGTCTAATATGCTACTGGAGAAGAGTGGAGAAACAGCTCTAGAAAGAGTGAAGAGGCTGAACCAAAACAGAAACAACACCCAGTTGTGGATGTGACTGGTGATGGAAGTAAAGTCTGATGCTGTAAAGAACAATACTGCATAGGACCCTGGAATGTTAGCTCCATGAATCAAGGTAAACTGGAAGTGGTCAGACAGGAGATGGCAAGAGTGAATACTGACATTTTAGGAATCAGTAAACTATAATGGACAGCAATGGGAGAATTTAATTCAGATGACCATTATATCAACTACTGTGGGCAAGAATCCCTTAGAAGAAATAGAGTAGCCCTCATAGTCAACAAAAGATTCCAAAATTCAGTACTTGGGTGCAATCTCAAAAATGACAGCGTGATCTTGGTTCATTTCCAAGGCTAATCATTCAGGAACACAGAAATGCAAGTCTATGTCCTGACCACTAATGCAGAAGAAGCCGAAGTTGAACGGTTCTGTGTTCTACTCATGATAGGAGACTGGAATGCAAAAACAGGAAATCAAGAGATACCTGGAGTAACAGGCAAGTTTGGCCTCAGAGTTTGGCCTTATGGAAGAAAGGTAAGATTATGGCCTCCAGTCCCATCACTTTATGGCAAATAGAAGGGGGAAAAGTGGAAACAGTGACAGACTTTATTTTGGGGGGCTCTGAAGTCACTGAGGATGGTGACTGTAGCTATACAATTAAAAGACGCTTGCTCCTTCATAGAAAAGCTATGACCAACCTCAGTTCAGTTCAGTTCAGTTGCTCAGTCGTGTCCGACTCTTTGCGACCCCATGAATCGCAGCACGCCGGGCCTCCCTGTCCATCACCAACTCTCGGAGTTCACTCAGACTCGCATCCATTGAGTTGACAGCATATTAAAAAGCACGTCCATCACTTTGCTGACAAAGGTCTGTCTAGTCAAAGCTATGGTTTTTCCAGTAGTCATGTATGGACGTGAGAGCTGGACCATAAGAAAGGCTGAGCACCAAAGAACTGATGCTTTCAAACTGTGGTGCTGGAGAAGACTCTTGAGAGTCCCTTGGACAGCAAGGAGATCAAAGTAGTCCATCCTAAACGAAATCAACCTTGAATATTCATTGGTAGGACTGATGCTGAAGCTCCAATACTTTGGCCACCTAATGTGAAAAGCTGACTCGTTGGAAAAGACCTTGATGCTGGAAAAGACTGAAGACAGGAGGAGAATGGGGTGACAGAGGATGAGACGTTTGGATGGCATCATCAACTCAATAGACATGAGTTTGAGCAAACTCAGGGAGATAGTGAAGGACAGTCCATGGGGTCACCTGATTGAGTGAGTGAAGAACAAAACCAACATTAGATCTTCAGTTTAGTTAAGCGTCTAAGATACGCTACCCATTGCGTATCACTCATCTAGTTTTGTACCATGTTTGAATACAAGATGGCTCTTACCTTTTCATGCAAGTTACCAACTACAAATGGAGGCAAGGACTGTGCATTGTAGCGAATCATCGCAGGTCGTCCTCCAGCTTAACAGTTCCTCTGCCAGTTCCACATTTTAGCTCTTTTAATTAGCATCTTTTTGGAGATCAGCCAATCCCCTCTTCCCTCTTGATAACCAGCTGGCTAATGCACATAGCCAGTGAAATGCTCATGGCCCATATACTTCCATTCTTTCCATGTACTTGTATGCCACTAAGAATCTGTTACAATTGCTCTCAAATGTGTTTATTCCTATTGTACTCATTTTTATTCTCTATTTATGCAGTTTAACTAAATGTTACAAAAGTAAGATACAAGTGCTGAAAAAGAATTGTTTCTATTAAGTTTTACTGATCTAGAAAGACTTAATACTCGCATGTAGTTAAAAACCTTGATGCCAAATTAGATTTAAGAGAAAAAACAGTAAGAGTCAGAAAATAATTACAAAATGATAATTTTTTTTATGTAGTGTACTTTTGATTCTCTTCCAAATTTAAGGAAATTCAAACTGGATGGCATGGATAATGGATTAAAGTATGTGAGAAAAATAAAGTAAAACTTCATAAAAAATGGGTCTCGGGTCTCTGGCCTTTTGAATCAGTTCAGTGTGCCAAACATTTTAAAGCAACTGACAGACAATTTATATATTGAAAAAAAAATCATAAAAACCCTGGCCGGGGGTTGACGATGCTAAAAAAAAATCTTGACCTAACATATAAAAAAATGATGACCAAAATTTATTAACTGATTTCAGACATATCAAAAACAATGTATAAAACTGGATCAATGATGATTTGTTGAAAGTCAAAATTGTGGACAAAAAGAAAGCATGAATTCTGGGACATACAGATGGATCTAAATATGAAGAAAAATATTGGATTAAGTTCAGGGGCCTGCATTTCTCATGCCATAGCAAGAGATGCACAAAGTGTGGTTTTACTTTTACATTGAACAGCTTCATTCAACAGTCAATAATAATGTGGTGACTCAAAAAAAAAAAAAATTAGAGGAGCTTAATTTATTGGAGAAATTCCATTTCTTTTTTTAAATACCACTAAACCACTGCTTTTATTTTGCCACCATATAGTTATATTTTTAGAAGTTAAAGTGAAATAATTAGTGAGTGCAAACATTTTTTTCCCCTAAATGATGACGACTGTATTCAATATTTTGACTAACAAATGAAAAAACTGGTTCTGGTTTTGTGGTTACCAGTTCTACTGCATTAATGTCTAGCAGGATTATCACTCAGATATTTGTTCCCTCCTTATCATTAAAGAGTATCACGGGAGACCTCAGAGTCTCCTAAAGAGGAGACATAGATTACATTTCATGGCCAGAATGTGGGTAAAGTGAGATCAGAACAGATCCAACTCCTAGCCCATGGTTTTCTCTGTCCTCTGCCACTGGCATTTCTTCATATTCTTCTCTATGAGGATAGTTCAGTGATGAACACGGTAGCCACTGGCCACTTAAAAAAATTCTACTCATCACTATTAAGTAGCTGGAAGACTCTGAAGGTGCACTTCAAATGCCAGTTCAATCTCCATGACAAATTCTTTGCTTAAAGAAAAAATAAAAATCCCAGTATTTTGCCCTCTGGGCTGAAACAAATGGCATATGACTGGTCTCAGAGACTGAAACATCAGGAGCAAAATGTAGTACTTTAATAGAGCAGGCATATTCCTATCTTTATTCATTTTGTTTTTAGATGGCTGACTGACCACACATCATTTTTATTTTGTAAAGCTTCATCTTAGGAGGTAATGTATGAAGATGCATCAAAAGCTCCTTCCTATACAGACTATTCTTCATGAGGAAGGTGAAACACTGAATTTATAATAACTTAAGTATCAGTTAGTTCCATGAATTCAGCTATTTTAAAAATGAAAACTGAGCTTATCTAGGAATTTTACATAAAACTTAGACAAGTACTACAAAATGCACAGAGAATTAGAAATGGGAAGGTTTCTGTATACCAGTTGGTATTATAGGCATTTAAATAATAAGACACTGCATATCCCTTTACTTCACACAGGAAACAAATTTTTCACATCTGATAACAAATTCTGGTTTTTCGTCTTTGACACTATCTGGGAAGCATAGTTATGTGAAAGAAGGAGCAGAATTCTAGAAGTGAGAAACATGGGTTTTCTTACTGTGCTCCTAATGGGCTCAATGGCCTTAGATACACCACCTACAAGTCTTGCTTTGATTTTTCTTCACTCTGAATAGGAAACAATAGATCCTGCCTTCCCCATCTACTTTAGTGGGGGTATGTAGGAAACGGTACTATGATGGAAAAGGAGCGTGACCTTGGGAGCCAAAGGCCTTGGGTTAGGGATTTCTTACTTGTAATTAGGTACTCATCCACCTCAGACCAAACACTCTGATCTCTAGCCCTGCCCTCAGTATAACGTAGACAACAGAGCCTTCGCACAGACTGCTCTGAGAGGGAAAATAAAGCTATGCACATGGAAGAAATATTGTAAGGTGCGAAGCCTGGATAAGAGTAAGTGGAAATTACTTTCCAGTGAGGCAGTACAATTTGGTCACAAGACGTCTGAACAGGGTGACCTGAACCTGAACTAACCAGTGGGCGCAAGGAAGGAAAACAGGGCTTGTGATGGGAAACATCCAGGAAATGGAATTATAGGGTTTGGCAACTGCCTGTGGTGGCTGAGCGAGGACTCTAGGACAACTTCCAGGTTTCTGGGTGAGGTGATGGGTCAATGGTGGTACTTCATAATGAGAAAGTAGTGTGCGAATAAAAGTAGATTTGGGAGAAGATAATTACTTTGATATTGTATACGGTGAGTTTGGGGAACTCTTTTGACGTCAAGGTACAGATACCTCATAAGATGGATATTGGAGCCTAATCTCAGTAGACAGCTCTGGTAAGAAAAAGCCCATTTTGGAGTCAACACAGTAAAGGTACCCTGGAAAGCATAAGTATTCCTAAAGAAGCTGTGAGGGAAAGAACTGAAAACTGCGATGGAGACTGGGAGATAACCAACATTATAACATGTGTTGAAGAAGATAAACCTAGAAAAAAAAAGACTGAAAGAAAATGAGTGGAGAAATAGAAGGAAAACCAAGAAAATATGAGGTAATGTCAGCCAACAATGGGAACAAGAGATAGTTTCAAGGAGAGTTTTGTCAACAATTTCCAAAGATTATTTAAAGAGTTTACAATGGAGGGAAAACTGGTCACTGGAATTTGGATTCTATTTGGTAGGCAAACAGGTCACGAACAATTTTAAGCAATATTAAAACACAGCCACTGCGACAGTTTAGAAAGAACCTTCCATGATCCCCAGATACATAAAACAGTTGGAGAAGAGACAGAGAAAGCCAAGAAGCTGTAGGAGGAAGCTTGTCTTAAGACTAGGTATGAATACCATAGCTTTCTGTCACAGCATTACCAGGCACCCGTCCTCAGAAAACCTTTCTGCAGAGCAAAATTAATAGCCTTTTCCCTGGCAAACCAGTGTAGGCATCAAGGCAACAAGTGGAGATTCCTGCTGCCTGTTATCATGCTGGGTTCTATTTTCAATGCAAAATTGCTCTTATTCTATCATTTATTTTCCTTATTGATTTTCATGCAGACAGCTGGAACATTCAAATAAATGCGGACTGCCTGACTTGGTGGAAATTAACAACTTGTATGTATTAGTGTCATGGAAGAGCTCTAGATGTTTGGTGAAAGAGAAATGGCTTCACCTGACATCTGCGTCTGGGACCTTCGACACAGTGGTCACCGTAGAGATGATAACCATCGCTGTACTGAGTGACGTCAGTAAAAGGGCAGTTGTCCATTTCCTTCCACTGCTCACTATTCATACCCCCAAGGTAGGAACTGCTTTCTCCTCTGGTATTTTCCCTTGGTTAATACGTTCAAAGGAGCCTTGAGGTTATTTGTTCACCTAAGCCTCTCTGTATTACCAGGATTCTAGTATTTAAGAGATGAAAATCTAGACATAAAAACCCACCTGATAAAGTGCAATGCTCTCCAAGTCTCTTAATGTAGATTTTTAATTCACTTCAATGAAGTCAAATTAGACTCCAGCAGCAACCTTTTCTTTTAAGGTAAATTCTTGCTTTCCTTGGGGATTAACTTTTCAACACAAAGAAACTCTTTCAATAAGTTTTTGGAGCTATGAACAGCTTGATGATATTTAGATTCATAGCCATTGGACAATCAGTGTAAGAAAAAATATCAAATGTAAAATACCAGAGTCAAGAAAGTATCAGAACACTACAACACACTTTTTGGATCTTAATGACCAGCTCGTAAATAAAGAAACCTGAATATAGTCCCATCACTTCATGGCAAACAGATGGGGAAACAATGTAAACAGTGACAGACTATTTTCGTGGGCTCCAAAATCACTGCAGATGGTGACTACAGCAATGAAATTAAAAGGCGCTTGCTCCTGGGAAGAAAAGCTATGACCAACCTAGACCGCATATTAAAAAGCAGAGAGATTACTTTGCCAACAAAGGCCCATCTAGTCAAAGCTATGGTTTTTCCAGTGGTCATGTATGGATGTGAGAGTTGGACTGTGAAGAAAGCTGAGCGCTGAAGAATTGATGCTTTTGAACTGTAGTGTTGGAGAAGACTCTTGAGAGTCCCTTGGACTGCAAGGAGATCCAACCAGTCCATCCTAAAGGAAATCAGTCCTGAATATTCATAGGAAGGACTGATGCTGAAGCTGAAACTCCAATACTTTGGCCACCTGATGCGAAGAACTGATTCATTTGAAAAGATCTTGATGCTGGGAAAGATTGAAGGCAGGAGAAGGGGACGACAGAGGATGAGATGGTTGGATGGCATCACTGACTCGATGGACATGAGTTTGAGTAAACTCCGGGAGTTGGTGATGGACGGGGAAGCCTGGTGTGCTGTAATCTATGGGGTTGCAGAGTTGGATATGACTGAGCAACTGAGCTGAACTAAATGAAAAATGATTACCTCTTAGCAACTAAATCAGATACAAGTTAAAGAATTTGAAAGGACATAGGGATAAAAATTATAAATCCATGATAGCTTTCTTCTTCACATTTCTTAAGATTTACAGTGAATTTTAAAAATCATCTCTCTTTAAGATGCCAAGTATAGTTCATTAACATAGTTGAAGTCTCAGACATAGATAGATTCTCCATATTTTGACTTCTCAGTCACCTAATCTGCTAGTACCCCATCATTAATACCCACAATTTGTGAAGTACTGTGCCTGATGTAATGAAGAAAAGACTAAAGGCTAAAACAAAGACTATGACCTTTAAGCATCTACACTGTCACTGGGAGAAAAGACTTCTGTCCACTTGATCATTCCAACTCATACCCTTTCAGTCTTGCTTGTGGTAATAGCAGCACTGTCCACCTTGTTAAGTCCAAGCGTCTAGGCATTTTCACTGAATCTTCACTTCCCACCACTTTCCATGAACAACAATTCACTAACAAGTTCTTTTGCTTCTCTAGTGCTACCATCCTGATGGAGAAACACCTTTCTTAGCAGGCTATCCCAGCTGATTCTCCTCCTGTCCCTCTAGTAACTTCTCACAGCAGCCTGTGAACAGCTTGTTTTAAAACATGAAAGCAGCTCATCTTTTCTTTTCCTCTGCTTCCAGAAAACTCTCCCAAGACTTCCCATCACATAAAACTCACAATCACTTTCAGGTCTGTAAGATCCTGTGGTCACTGCCTGTCTTTGGGTGCCCGTTGTTCACCGTTCTGCCTGTCACTCCCCAAGACTGAGCTGCCCTGGCTTCTTCCTGACTCTCACCCGTTCCTCGCTAAGGGCACCTGTATTAACTACTTGCTAAGCATCTAAGATACCTCCCTCTCACACAGGTCTTCACTAAAACATTACCTCTCTAGAGGGGCCTTCATTGCACTTCCATTAAGGCACTCCACTCCCATTCCAGACATTACACACTCTTCCAGGATTTTATTTCTTCAATAGCACTTGAAATTATCTGTTTATTGATTTGTTTTTGTATTCACTGGATACTGGGAAAGATTGAGGGCAGAAGGAGAAGGAGGTAACTGAGAATGACCTGGTTGGATGGCATCATCGACTCAACGAACATGAATCTGAGCAACCTCCAGGAGATAGTGAAGGACAGGGCACCCTGGTGTGCTGCAGTCCATAGGGCCACAAAGAGTTGGTCACAACTGAGTGACTGAACAACAGCAAATGTCAGTACTGTCCTAGGCATTATGAGATGAGAGGTGCTAACAGGATGCAAGCTCAGTTCAGTTCCTGCTGTCAAGGATCTCATAGTTCATATAGAAAGATAAGTAAGTGATCAACTAACCAAAAAGAGGGGGGAAGGGAAGAGCAAAATAAACTGAGTACCATAACAGAGGGGGTTCTCATGCTAGCCTAGAAGTTTATAGAGGTTCAGGAAAAAAATGTAAAATGACAGTTTCCTAAAAAGTATATGTGTTTACCCTAAAATTTTATTTAGAAGGTTTACAGGAATTTATCTGATACTAGTCAGAGAGAACCTTAAGAGTCTGGTCTGGTTTGGATTTATATTTTAATTTTAATTTTGGTTTTCTTTCACAGGCAGAATAATCAGAACTAGACAAATCTAAACTCTTTGATAAAGAAAAAGACATTAATATGAATATCTTTTCTGTTAGTTATTTACTTAAAAATATAGGAAACTCTTTGTGGTAACATAATCCACACCCTAACATTTTGAGAAAACATTTTCCTTGAAATTTTTGTATTTTTTCTTCTGAAGTTTTAAATTTCTAAATAGAATCATTTTAGGAATAAAACAGATTCTAAACAATACATACACACCTGTATTAGGAAACACCATGCTGCTAAAACCTATTGTCTATTTTAACACAATAGCAGAAATATTCATTAGGTAAATGGAAGTTTAGAACCGGGGGTCAATTCCAAATGTCTTTTATTTGGAGAGAAAAAATCTTAGTCCAGTCTGTTGCTATTTACTCTTCAGGACTTATCTCATGCATGCCCAGACTGGAAACCTTTTCCAGCCTCTCAGTTTTGTTCCCCTTATACCAGCGCACACACTTAACAAGGCATTTCCCACAGTACAGTAAAGCACTATTTAAAACAGGCTGGTTCCCTAGCTAGACTGTCAGCCCTTTGAAGACAGCAGCCATAGCGAATTAACCACTGTACCTCCTCACCCTTGAGAGTCCCTTGGACAGCGAGGAGATCAAAGAGAGTCAGACACGACTGAGTGACTGAACTGAACTGAACTGAAAGGAAATCAACCCTGAGCATTTATTGGAAGGGCTGATGCTGAAGCTGAAGCTCAAGTACTCTGGCCACCTGATGCGAAGAGATACCTCACTGGAAAAGACACTGATGCTGGGAAAGATTGAAGGCAGGAGAAGAAGGGGATGACAGGCATGATACGGTTGGACGGCATTATCAACTTAAGAGACATGAGTTTGAGCAAACTCCAGGAGGTAGTGAAGGACAGGAAAGCCTGGCGTGCTGCAGCCGCCATCCACAGGCCCGCAAAATGTCCAGCATGACTCAGCAACTGAACAACAGCAACCCCCTCACTGTACATCAACACTGTTCCGGTCTGTTGAAATGAGCACTGTGATGCTTTTTATGTCATTTCCGCTAGGATCCCAAAGCAAAAACATTGCTTCGTCAAACAAAAACAGTTGTGCTTGCATTAATAAAACCAAATAAATATACCAGATATCTTCTATATGTAGAATACCCTTGACTAAAGTGTAAAATGAAAAGATACTTTCCAATAGACCATTTCGAATTAGTGAAAAAGAACAATGCAAATAAGGGAGGAATCTGTCTACTGCCACTTGAAGAACACCGTGGTGAATCTTAACTTTGGAAGAAAACGTGATGAAGTTTAATGTATGAAAATGACAATAATGGATTCTGCTCTGCTCCAATAAACTTGTGTCCTATTGGAAACATCAAGTTGAAATGTCAGCCATAGAAGTTACAGAGATACAAACCTGAAGCAATCAGCCGTGGTAGGGTGGTGCCCGGGTTACTGCTGGCTATGGTCGGTTCTGCTTAAATAGGCTGAAAGTCATCAACGCAGCTGGGCATGAAATTACAGAATCCTCATCTGCCCACGTGGAGATGCTCATTGTGATTACGGTTAAATGTCATTTTAAAGTTAACTTTGTGAAGGATGGAATGGCCATATGTGCTTTGGTTAAACAAACAAACAAAAAAAAAAACAAAGAAAATAGTCTGACCCCACAGACAAGTGTTCTTAATGCATCCTCTATATACTGGTAGTTTTTAGTGGATTACTGAACATTTGGAAATACAAAATTTGTTCAAGAAAAGGCAAATTTATAGACAAAAAATAGATTAGTGATTGTCTGGAACTAAGGTTGGAATTGGAATTAATTGTAAATGGGCACAAGGCATCTTATGAGGGACATGAAAATGTTCTCAAACTGAATAATGGTTATACCACTGGATTAAATTACCAAATATCATTGAATTTTACACTTGAAAGAGACACAGTTCATGATATGCAAAATACGCTTAATGACTTTGTCAAAAAAGTTTAAGACAAACTACAAAACTTGAAAAAGACAGCATAGGATTTTTTTTTTAAAATGATGTGTTTAGGCACTTGTTGTTATTTTAGGTTGGAAATTTCTAGGCTCTTTACCAAACTTTTCATCTGATCCCACATAAGCAGAAAGCATTACCTTTTATAGAAGGCTGGCCACCCGACAAGGACTTTCATGTTTAGTCATGCTTTCCTCTCCGGCCTTAAAATCAGAGGAGTGGTTGTTCAGAGGATTCACAAACTGCAGGCCATTAGGGCCGAGTTCAATATAATGGGGCATCTATCAATGCAGGACACCTGGGTTTGATTCCTGGGACAGGAAGATCCCCTGAAGAAGAAAATGGCAACCCACTCCAGTATTCTTGCCTGGAGAATCCCTTGGACAGAGGAGCCTGGCAGGACTCCTGCCAGGGGGGTCTCAAGAGTTGGGCAGGACTTAGCGACTAAACCACCACCATCATGTATTGATTTTAGCTGCTGACTGGGCTTGCATAACTTCCTTATATTTGGGCCCCTGATGATTTACAGCCATTGTATTTGAATCCACAACTGGGGTACGTGAAAATACTAACAAACAAATGAAAGAGAAAACAAAATTGAAAAGCACAGTTCCTGGACATGAGTTTGAACCAACTCTGGGATTGTGAAGGACAGGGAAGTCTGATGTTCTGCAATCCATGGCGTTGCACAGAGTTGGACACAATCTAGCAACTGAACAACAAGAACAAGTGGAAGGACACAACTTATCCTGAAGGAGATTTTTAACTCCTTTAACTACCTTTTTGAATATAAACTGATATTTAAGTAAAACTATCAGGCCCCTATGTTGACTTCAATAAAAATGCTCATGTTTAAAATGCTGATTGTCTTTTCTAACTTCTGTTTCTTTCAGTCTCTACTCTCCACATCAGTCTTTAAAATTTACTTGAATATGAAAATACTATTTGTCATTTGTCATTATAGAGAACAAAAGAGTAGCCTATTTCTCTAGGACATTCTGAATGAATGAGAGGCTGAATTACTCATTAAATTATTCATTCATTGAGTTATTCCGCAAATACTAACTCCATGCCTAATATGTGTCAAGCACACTCTAGGACCTAGAGAAAAAGCACGGAATAAAGTGAAAAAAAAAGAATCCCCTCTCTCATTTATTCTATACTCTCCTGGTAGAAGAGGGTAGGGAGTAAAAACAAAACAGTACTGACAACAGCTACTACTTATTTAGAATTAACTATGTCTAAGACATTTTGATTTGAACTATGTCAAATCCCTTACAATTATACAGTGGAAGTGACATACAGATTCAGGGTATTAGATCTGATAGATAGAGTGCTTGAAGAACTATCGGTGGAGGTTCATAACTTTGTACAGGAGGTGGTGATGAAAATCATCTCCAAGAAAAAGAAATGCAAGAAGGAAAAATGATTGTCTGAGGAGGCCTTACAAAAAGCTGAGAAAACAGAAGTGAAGGACAGAGAAGAAAAGAAAAGATATCCACATGTGAATGCAGGATTCCAAAGAATAGCAAGGACAGAAAGGAAAGCCTTCTTAAGTGATCAATGCAAAGAAATAGAGGAAAACAACAGAATGGGAAAGACTAGAGATCTCTTCAAGAAAATTAGAGATACCAAGGGAACATTTCATGCAAAGATGGGCTCAATAAGGATAGAAATGGTATGGATCTAACAGAAGCAGAAGATATTAAGAAGAGGAGGAAAGCATACACAGAACTATACAAAAACATCTTGGTGACCCAGATAATCATGATGGTGTGCTCACTCATCTAGAGCCAGACATCCTGGAATGTGAAGTCAAGTGGGCCTTGGGAGGTATGACTACAAACAAAGCTAGTGGAGGTGATGGAATTCCAGCTGAGCTAACTCAAATCCTAAAAGATGATGCTGTGAAAGTGCTGCACTCAATATGCCAGCATATTTGGAAAACTCAGCAGTGGCCACAGGACTGGAAAAGGTCAGTTTTCATTCCAATCCCAAAGAAGGGCAATGCCAAAGAATGTTCAAACTACTGCAGAACTGCACTCATTTCACACGCTATCAAAGTAATGCTCAAAATTCTCCAAGTTAGGCTTCAACAATACTCGAACCAAGGATTTCCAGGTGTTCAAGCTAGATTTAGAAAAAGCAGAGGAACCAGAGATCAAATTGCCAACATCCGTTGGATCATAGGAAAAGCAAGAGAATTTCAGAAAAACACCTGCTTCATTGGCTACGCTGAAGCTTTTGTCTGTGTGGATCACAATAAACTGGAACATTCTTAAGGACATGGGAATTCCAGACCACCTGACCTGCCTCCTGAGAATCCTGTACGTGGGTCAAGAAGCAATAGTTAGAAGTGAACATGGAACAACGGACCGGTTCCAAACTGGGTACATCAAGGCTATATATTGTCACCCTGCTTATTTAACTTCTATGCAGAGTACATCATGTGAAATGACAGGCTGGACAAAGCACATGGTGAAATCAAGGTTGCTCAGAGAAATATCAATAACCCCAGATACGCAGATAACACCACCCATATGGCAGAAAGCGAAGAGGAACTAAAGAGCGTCTTGATAAAGGTAAAAGAGGAGAGTGAAAAAGTTGGCTTAAAACAACATTCAAAAAACTAAGATCATGGCATCTAGTCCCATCACTTCATGGCAAATCAATAGGGAAACAATGGAAACAGGACAGGCTTTATTTTCTTGGGCTTTGAAGTCACTGCAGATGGTGACTGCAGCCATGAAATTAAAAGATGCTTACTCCTTGGAAGAAATCTATGATCAACCTAGACAGCATATTAAAAAGCAGAGGTATTACTTTGCCAACAAAAGTCCATCTAGTCAAAGCTATTGTTTTTCCAGTAGTCATGTATGGATGTGAGAGTTGGACCACAAATAGGGCTCAGCGCTGAAGAATTAATGCTTTTGGACTGTGGTGTTGGAGAAGACTCTTGAGGGTCCCTTGGACTGTAAGGAGATCCAACCAGTCAATCCTAAAGAAAATCAATCCTGAATATTCATTGGAAGGACTGATGCTGAAGCTGAAGCTCCAATACTTTGGCCACCTGATGCAAAGAACTGACTTATTGGAAAAGATCCTGATGCTGGAAAAGACTGAAGGCGGGAGGAGAAGGGGAGACAGAGGATGAGATGGTTGGATGGCATTACGGACTCAATGGATATGAGTTTGAGTAAGCTCCAGGAGTTGATGATGGACAGGGAAGCTTGGTGTACTGTAGTCCCTGGGGTCGCAGAGAGTCAGACTGAACTGACTGATTCAGAATTTGCAGAGGAAAGTACTCTTTAGAAATGATAAGAAATATTGTAGATCTGTGCTTAGATTTTAGAATTTTGATTGAGTCATAATCACAAATTATATATTATACATAAATATGTATTTATAATTTACATACATACTCAGCTGCCTAGTCGTGTCCAACTCTTTGTAATCCCACGGACTGTAGCCTGCCAGGCTCCTCTGTGCATGGAATTTTCCAGGCAAGAATACTGGAGTGGGTTGCCATTTCCTTCTCCAGGGGATCTTCCCAAATCAGGATCGAACCCACATCGCCTACATTGGCAGGCAGACTCTTTACCACTGAGCCACCTGAGAAACCCAAATATAGTGCATATAAATAATAAATGTATATAAATATAAAATATACCTCTTATAATCAGATAAATATAAATACCCACTCAAGAAAGCTAAAAATGGGTGATTTCCTCAAAAGACAGTTTTAATTAATATTTTGTGTCTAAGATGGTAAGTTGTAATTTTGTTTTATACAACCCATTCATAAGATTAAAAGGGTCATAAAAATTTGTGCCATTTGTTTTAAACCTGCTGATGATAGAGGATTTTCTGTTAAAAACCTTTCAGGAGTTTGTGCTAATATTGATTAAATGAATTGAAGAACACTTGTTTCTTTCCTGTTTTCATGTTTTTCAAATTGCCATTTTTCCATAGATATTATTTTAAAAAATAAATCTCACATGCAGGAGTATTTTTCCCCCAAGATCAACTCCTATTTTCTTTGACCTGATTTCTCCAGTTACTTCTACATTCTTGTAACATGACTTATCGATTTCTGTAATATCTTGGTTAAATAAATTTTGTTTTTCTCTGATGCTAACATCTTTTAAATATTTATAGACTAATGATTAGTTCATATCAATTTTTCTATTTCATGGAGCCATACTTATATCCCTGCATAAGTCAGAAGAAATATGAACACAGTATAATATGGATGATACGATCTAAATTTTAACTTTAACAACCTTAGCAAGTCTCACAAATACATGAGAGAACATTTCTGTTCTGATAGGTGAGGATTAAAAAGTGCAGCTTCCATTGCCAATTGTCAGATGGTTGAATTTATACACTGAGTAGAGCATTTTTTATATACAATGAATGAGGGTATTTTCAGGTTGAATCATTTGATAAAGTAGTGCCAAAGGTAATAGTGTTAGAATACTTGGCTGACTCATTGCCAACACTGGGCCAGGAAAAATTGTCAGCAAGGGTGTATCCATCACACTTTGGATTTTCTTGATAACTCTGTACTCCTGGCTGGAGTTGCCAGTCTCGGCTCCTGTGAGGGGATGGTTCTGGGGCTGAGCAGTGCAATCTGAGCCTGTCTCAGACTGCTGTCCTACCCTCTTGGCCTGCCAGGTTGGAAAACTCAGTTGTGCTGGATTCCACTCTCCCCATCAGTTTCCCAGTTGTACAGTGATATTGGTTCTACTTCTAGAATGTGTTCACACTGGTCTCTAACTCACAGCACCCCTGCTAGCACCACAGTGTAGCAAAGCACAGTGTCAGAAGACCTTGGTTTAATTCAAGCCCCGCCACTGTATAACTGTGTGCCTTGGTAAGTCCATTTAACTAAGCCTCAATTTCCTCATCCAAAAAGGGGAATAATAGTACTTCACAGGATTTGTGTGATATCAGAAGTAATATATGTAGAATATATTATGTAAGATATAGTCATTAGAAAAGACCCTGATGCTGGGAAAGATTGAAGGCAGGAGGAGAAGGGGATGACAGAGGATGAGATGGTTGGATGGCATCACCAACTTGATAGACACAAGTCTGAGCAAGCTCTAGAAGGAGGTGATGGACAGGGAAGCCTGGCTGCTGCAGTCCATGGGGTCACAAAGAGTTGGACATGACTGAGCGACTGAAATGAACTCAGGGTATTCAATTAATTTCTAAATACTATTATTTCATAATAATCTTAGAAAGTAATATTTAGATTATTAAGTAACTTTCCATTCTTCGAGAACTTTTCTCCTCTAATTCATTCTTTAATGCTTCTATCAAATGAATCTTGCAAAACACTAATTCGATGATACAATTCAAAACTCTTATATGACCCTCTCATTTAGCCTCTCTGCCTCAGCATACATACTCTAGGATATATTCATTCCGGGTTACTCAGCCTCTCTCAAACATACTATGTGATTTCACTAGGCATTTCCACATGGGTTCCTCCATTCTGGAATGCCTTCCTCCCATCTCCTATTTCTTGTCATAGGGATAATCTTCATTCTGCAGTACCCACATGAATTGCCAGCCTTCAGTGGAAACTGCAAGTATGGAGGATTCATTTCATGAATGAGAAGTGAAATGAGAATGAATGAATCAAGAATGTCATGTGGATATAAACCTAGTCAGGGCTACAGTGATAGAGGCAGCATCAAAAGCAGGGCAGGGAACACTCAGACTCTATTTTTCACTGATCAGGCCACTCTAGGAAAATGTTTTTTAATTAGAAAGGCACATTTAAAAGAGAGAGACTTCCCTGGTAATCCAGTAGCTAAAACGCCATGCTCCCAAAGTAGGGGGCCTGAGTTCAATCTCTGGTCAGGGAACTAGCTTCTGCATGCTCCAGCTAAACATCTGGTGCAGCAAGGCGGGGCGGGGGGCAGGAAGGAAGAGAGATAAGGTGCAGTGCTTGATCTGATAGGACCGGGATGATGACTGTTTTAAAATCACACCACAGGGGAGGTTATGGTCGGCACTGGCAACCTTTAACCTGGAGCAGAGAAGGCGCTAAGCAAATGACAAACACGTGCAGTCCCTCATACGGAAGGGACTTCCGTGCACTTCCACTGCGTGGTCTCAAGGGGTAGTAGCATGGAAGCCAACAGGCAAAATTACAGACTCAAACAGGAATACATCCCAAAGAAGCCCTTTCTAATCACCAAGAGGAGTTTGGAAGGCAGGCAGGACTATGTGAAGTGATTGAATTTCTGATCCCCGAGGATAATCAAGCAGGGCCTGGAGGACTAGAAGAGACACTGAAGAAGGTCTCACAGCTCCAAATAGCTCGTTGATGAGATGAGCTGTGAATTTAGGTGCTATGACTCAGGACTCTCATCTTCCCCCAGACTTTTTCTTACCTTCCCAGTCAAGATGATTCACACACATTCCTTACATTCTGTGGCACTTGTGACCCTTACCACATTTTCACACAGCAAACTGCGTCTCTGCTTCACCCACTGTAATGAAAGTGGTTTCGGGATGGGAAATGTATCACTGGCTGCTCGTTCCTCAGAGTGCCAACCAGAGCTCCTTTCACGTGGAAGATGCTCAGTCATGGGGATTGATTTAATTTATGCCCATGGGCAATCCACTTACCCTTCTAATGAGCTTCCTTAGCAGTAAATTAAGAGGTTTAAATTTGATGAGCTAGCAGTAAACAAGAGTTTGAAATGTGATGATCTCAATAGTAAACTTTCTAATAATTAAAAAATATGAATACTAGTCTAAAAATTGGCTTTGGAAATGAGCTGGAAAGAGCTCATTGGATCCATTTTATACGGAGACTCTTTGGCGGTGGAGATACACACAGTTCATCTAATATGAATACTCGTTGTTCCTGACCCGTTTTTTGGGTAAGAATTTTCATAGAAGAAAAGTTCTCATGGTTTAATCAAGATTAGGCATTGATTCTCAGTCTCAGGAAATGTTTCTGGTGGAAGCAAAATCCATATTATGCATATATGGACCATTTTACTGAAAACCATATTATGTATATATTGACCATTTTATTGAAAGAGATTGTAAACTTGTGCAATTAGGCTGAAGATGTCCTGTTTATTAACACCGTTCCTTATTGGAAACTGCAGGCTTAGGCAGATTGGCAACATCAGCCTCTAGCCTTATTAATACAACCCTTCCTAAGTCATCTACATTGTTACTTAAGCAAAGGACATCGTCACTTTATATTTGCAATTTGTGTCTTAAAATAAATGTTCCTTGATAACTGCCCCAAAGTAGAAGCAAACTAAACCTCCTGTATTAGGAGAAGAGCTAAGCACATGCCTGTGGATAGTATTATTGATATATTATGCAATCGTTAAAAATTAGGGTTACCAGCATGAAGTGGCAGTTTGAAAAAAATGCTTATGATGTAAAAAATGAAGTAAAGGATATAAAATTGTATGAATACTTATGAGTTAAGCAGCTGCCAGAATGACCTCATAAAAAAATCAAAACCTGATCATAAAATTCTTGGCAGACAATTCTCTGAGTCTCTTGCTTTCCTATATATCTTGCAAGGAGAAATGCTTTTTCCTTTGTTCCGGACTGTCTTTTCAGGGATGTTTGTATAGTGAACAGCCTTGAAAGATAGAGACAGTGTCTCTGGAGCCATGAGTAGGTTTGTTTAGTATCCAGTATAATAATATTCTTCTCTGAGGCACAGCCTAGGCAGGTTTATGCTCACTGTAAAAGATTCAGGTTCCCTAGGCTTGGGATCCTCTCCTGTAATGCAACCCACTACATATGCCTGCATCTCATAGCCTCCCTTGTTTTATCCTGTGGAAACTAGAACTCAGGGAACCAGTGAAAATGCTGATACTCTGGCTACAAAGATTAGTATGAGTCTATAAATTTGCTGGGACTTCCCTGGTGGTGCAGTGGTAAAGTCTTCCTGCCAAGGCAGGCGATGTGGGTTCGATCCTTGAGTTGGGAAGATCCCCTGAAGAAGGAAATGGCAACCCACTCCAGCATTCTTGCCTGGAAAATTCCATGGACAGAGGAGCCCGGCAGGCTACAGTCCATGGGTGTCTCAAAAGAGTTGGACATGACTTAGCAACTAAACAACAATAAAGTTTCTTTTCCAGGAATCTGAGATCTTCTGCCAGTATCCATGACAGCACAGCAGGGTAACTTGCAAGTTTGCAAGTAAGAAAGAAATCTCAGACTTTTCACAGTTCTTGACATTCATTCCCTTGCTTAAGCCTGCTTTCAGAGGCATCCCATGTATTTAGGATAAAACTGCTAACAACAACAGCATCAGCAACAGTAATGGGCTTCCCTGGTGGCTCAGACAGTAGAGACTCCACGTACAGGGCAGGAGACTTGGGTTCGATCCCTGGTTGGGAAGATGCCCTGGAGAAAGGAATGGCTACCACTCCAGTATTCTTGCCTGGAGAATTCCATGGACAGAGGAGTCTACCGGGCTAGAGTACATGGGGTCTCCAAGAGTTGGACATGATTGAGCGACAAACTTCACACGCTGCTAACAACACCAGCAACAATAATGGCTAATGCAGAGTGAGCACTAAATGTTGTCCTAAGTCCGTTATTAAATACCTGTCATGCAATACTCACAACCACCCGAAGGGGTAAATGCAATTGGGATTGCCACTGAAGAGGTGAGGAAGGTAAGGCAGAGGCTCAGTTTCTCAGAACTCAGGGTCACCACCCAGCCTGGTCCATCTGTAAAGCAATTTCACTCATTCTCGATCTGATTCTTACCCATCCTTTGGGTCTCTGCTTAAACAGAACGTGTTTAGAAAAGCTTTCCCTTGACCTTCCCTTTAGTCTCAAGGGACTATGTCCTCACGGGATAGTGCTCTTTTCCTTTGTAGCACTTCCGACAGTTTATTGAGTAATTGAGGGATCCTGTGATTGCTTATATACCTCTCGTCTTCCACCCTACACAGACCTCTGGGCATAGGGATGTGTTTATTTTGTTTTCCAAAGTTTTGAGCATGACAAGCACGCCGTGCATATGCTGAATGAATAAATGGATCAGTGCCATGATAAGGAACTGAAAAAAAAGCAACAAACTAAAATTCTACTTGTATGGCACTGATTTTATTATTTCCAAAATGTTCTGCAAAATAGCTATTGTGCCATTACTGTGAAAGCAGTAAATTTATATTATTAAAAATATATTTATTATTAAATATATAATATCTATTTAGTATTAAATATACAATTAAATATATTATATATTTAATATTATATATATTTAGTATTATATATAATATATATTAATATATATTATATATATTAATATATATTATATATATTTAGTATTATATATATTATATATTTAGTATTAAATATATAATATATAAAAATACATATATATTATTAAAATAAATAAAACTCAAAAGCCTTATTCTCATGAGACATTTCAGAGGTATTTTCAGAGTCTGTGGACTGTGGTTAGAATTGTAGAAAACACCGTGTGGAGTGAGTAATAATGTAGTGGACAGGCAGACATGTTGACGCTGGGTGTTCCTGGGCACGTATACAGTGTTTACATGTATATGGAACGTGTTTATGGAACACTAATTGAGAACTGCACCATTTGAAAATACTTGATCCTAATTGATTTTAAGCATTTCTTCCCACTAAATGTCCTGAATGCCCCATTGAGCTTTCATTATCATCTTTTGAGGAGTTCTTTTTGCATTTCAAACCATTTGTATACTATCAACATTCTGTTATGCATCTGTATGATAGATGGGGAGGAGCAAATAAATTCTGATGTGCTGATTTTCCCCTTTAAAGAAGCCCTTTTAATACAATCACTTTCTTTTGTACTTTGAGAGCCCACAAAGAATTGGAAATAGCTTCAGGAACAGCAGTATTTTTTTAGAACTCAAAGTTTTCAGGTTTTTAATGGGAAGGTTGGCCTATAAGATGACAATATTTAATAAAGATAGGGAAGTCTGGTGTGCTGCAGTCCATGGGGTGGCAAAGAGTTGGACATGACTGAGCAACTGAACTGAATTGAATAAAGACATATCATGTGTATAATAAGGGAGAGAAGAGTAGAGGAAAAATATAATAGAACTGCTTACAATACTGTAGAGGGGTTGAGTTTGTAAAGATAAAAGAGGTGTTCATTCAAAAATATTACTGGCTCCTCCTTTTGGAGAGAGAAGTGAAGTATGGGTAAGACACAGATGATGACAGCAATGGCTGCATGTATTAGGTGCTAACTGTGCAGGCAAAGCGAAACTCTTGACATGTAGCCACTTAATCCTCCAGACACTTTTAGAGCTGGATGTTATTTCCCCTGCTTCGCACATGAATTTCATGGAGGTTCAGTCCAACACCCTTAGGTCAATGAGCAGAGATGCTGTAACAAACAAACCCAAACCAACTAAACCAAACCCAAACTAGCCACCCCTACTCTCTCAAAAGAAATCCTGCTTCAATCTGGCTCCCAAGTTTAACCACAGTTTAATCACACCATAGGGGCTCATCACTCCTACGAAGTGTTTGAGAGTCTAGTGGTGAGGTAAGAGGAACACACAAGTAACTGCAAAGCTGAGATAGAAAGGGCTTCCAAGGTCGCACTAGAGGTGAAGAAACTCCCTGCCAGTGCAGGAGGCTTAAGAGACACGGGCGTGATCCCTGGGTTGGGAAGATCCTCTGGAGGAGGGCATGGCAACCCACTCCAGTATTCTTGCCCGGGGGACAGAGGAGCCTGGCAGGCTACCGTCCATAGGGTCGAAGAGAGTCAGACACAACTGAATCGACTTGGCACACAGCACATGAGACAGAAAATTAAAAGGTACAGAAAATAAAATGCTATAAAACTGCCAGGAAGGAAGAGCTTTCTCTCAAAGTTTGCAGAGGAAGAACCAGAAAAAGCTACATAGAGGAGCTGGCATTTAAAGCTCCTGGACGGAGATTTTAGATGAGAGAACATTTCATGTGGGAGAAAACAGCTTGCAAAAGAAGGCATGGAAGATAGTGGGAGGATCATATTAGAAGCAGAAAATATCATTCATCAAACACCTACCACATCCCCGTCACTTGGAATAACAAAATGAATAAAACACAGCATACTGAGGGACAAAGGGAAGCAAACGTGTGATAATGGAAGTAGGTACAAGATACAAAAGGTCATGGGGGAGAGAAGAGAACACGGATGGTCATAGAGTTTTTCTTTGGTCCTCACTGAATTAATTAAGATGATAGCTGCCTTGGAGTGAATAAGACAATTACTTCCAAATACTCAGATACCCTCTCTAAAGCTCAGTATGCTTATTTTTTTGTTCTCAAAATGAAAAAAGAAAGAGGATGCTTGTGAGGATCAAATGAGCAAACACATATGTTTAGTATACTGCTGACCCATTATAAGTGCTTAATAATAATCAGTTATTATTATTATCTTCACTGACCATAACTACTGAGAAAAGAAAGAAAATCACTCTGGAGCAATGATAAGTTCATAAGCAAGTTTTGAATTCCTTCCTGACTTTTAAGGTCCTCCATAAATACATAGTTACAGCCTATGGTTTCAGACTTGTCTGGTACTACCAGTCACATACCCCAACCTCTAAGGCCACCTACACAGCTGCTGCTGGCAATGCCACTCTTCTGTTCCCAAGGTAACTGGATTTATCTGCATTATCTCTCCTAATAATGATCTAATCTAATCTAGATAAGCACCTTTATTTGGGAGATCTCCTGGAGAAGGGAATGGCTACCCAGTCCAGTATTCTGGCCTGGAGAATTCCATGGACAGAGGAGCTTGGCAGGGTACAGTCCATGAGGTCACAGAGTCAGATATGACTAAGCGACTTTCACTTCACTTCACAAAGCATGGCTCAGGAACCAGCGGCACCAGCATCTTTCTTGGAGTTTGTTTGAAATGGTGATTCTTATGCCTACTAAGGGCTTCCCTGATGGCTCAGCTGGTGAAGAATCTGCCTGCAATGTGGGAGACCTGGGTTCGATCCCTGGGTTGGGAAGATCCCCTAGAGAAGGGGATGGCTACCCACTCCAGTATTCTGCCCTGGAGAATTCCATGGACTGTAGACCATGGGGTCACAAAGAATTGGACATGACTAAGCAGCTTTCACTTTCATGCCTATTAGAGTTTGAGAAACATTCAAGTTCGAGGAGTTTGAGCTAGAGTATGAATTCTCTGGGGTCGGGAAAGACTTTTTTTTCCTCTCTGAATGGCAGATTTTTTTTTTAACATTTGGCAGAGTAGCATTTTATAAATGATCATTTACTTCAATGTGTGAATAAGTCCAAACATGTTTTGTTATCTTCATTCCTTTTATTCAAGTCATCTCACCCTTTTTATTTTTACCATCAGCCTTGGACACCACGCCTTTGTCTTCCCACTAAGTTAACCCCCCGACGTGAACTTCTCTAATCTCCGTTTGGGAACTCTTTCTCTCCTCAGACCCTCCCATGGCGCTCTCCATGGATGATAAGATACTGTCTGTATTTTCTCCCTCTGTGCCTCTCTTTTTATCCCTCCACACATGTTCATAGGAACACACACACACATAAAGACATACATAAGTATATTTTCCTCTGCTTCATATTCATCCTTAGAATTTTCCTGGAGGTCAAAGATAGTGTCCTCCTTTCTTTCCACAATTGTGTAACTGAGCCATTCCTAGCATAGTAAATATTTATTTCTCCAACAAACCTTTGTTGAATTGAATATTACTGCACATGACCAACTGCTGGGAGCTGGCCACTAGCTGGTAGAAGGGACCCGACATGCAGCTTCTCAGCCTTTGCTTTCTTGCCTCACCTGAATTATTAATGTAAAGATTTTAAAGGAAATATAGGGTCTTATGTCATAGAATATTCAAGAGTTTCCAGGCTAGATTACTAGAATGATAGTTGGAGTGTAAACAAGATCTGTCTTCCAGTAGGAAAGGAAAGTGAAGTCGCTCAATCGTGTCCAATTCTTTGCGACCCCATGGGCTATAGCTTACCAGGCTACCCTGTCCATGGGATTTTCCAGGCAAGGGTACTGGAGTGGGTTGCCATTTCCTTCCCCAGAGGATCTTCCCAACCCAGGGATGGAACCTGGGTCTCCCACATTGCAGGCAGAGGCTTTACCATCTGAGCCACCAGCTATTACTAAGTGGTCACACAACCTTAGGCAAGACATCTTCCATTTTCTGGGACTTTTCCCACTGAGACAATGAGGGGAACTGGAACCCCAATTCTGGGACTCCTCTCAGTGCTGAGCCTCTATGATTCTCTCCAGCTGCAAGGTGCTCAAGAATAGTAATTCATCAGAGGAATGAGCACAGTAACTCTTGCCAGTCAGCTGAGTCCCACCCCATGCCAGGACTGAGACTGACAATGGGAGCAATTTTCCAAGGCCTCACTTTCATCACAGAGAAGAGTGAGAAGGCACACCCTTTCAGGCAAAGCTACAAGATCACATCACGGGGAAGCAAAAAGGGAGACAAGCATTTCCCTACATTGTTTGCTATAAAACAAAGTTTAGCCAATTTTTCAAATTTATTAATGCCAACTTCAAACTTATGAATGCCGATTTCAAATTTATGATGAAAAGAAATAAGGAAATAAATATCTGAGCAAGGAGAGACTTAGGCTAGGCCAACTCAGAAATTACCAGGATCATTAATTGTTACATTTCATCAAAAGATTCCTAGTTAAGGGAAGAGCACTTTGATCCCTGGGGATAATATTGTCCAAAGTTTTTAATATATTGTAAGTTTATCATTTAGTCTAACCTTCCTCTGAAACGTTTGATACAGGTCAATTCCAAGAAAGCCTGGGAAGACTCTTCTTCCATTCCAGGGAAGCAACCTCAACATCGCCGTGTACTCTCTGTGCCCTAGAAAGTGATCCACTGGAGATTCTAATTAAATTTGCTATCTAAAGATGAGGGAGATAGACCTAATTACGCTAGGCTCTAAAAACAGGATAAAGAATTTTATCTGAGTCCTTTGTTAGTAATTAAATTAAATGAACAGTTCAGTAATAAACCCAACAAAGTAAGTCAGCTGAGGGAAGTGGAATGCAGGCTACACTGAGACGATGGACCAACAAGGTGTTGACCTACAGGAAAACTGCAGGTGGTGAACACCATAATGAACTATTTGAGGACTTAATGTGTGCTACGAAAGGGTACACACACCCTCCTGACACACGAGAAGAGGAGTCTGGTTTTCAGGCAGAAGGATTTTAAGAGTTCTCAAAGTAACACACCACCACCACCTCAAAGCTGGCAGCTCTGGAACTAAGGAAATATTTGGTTAATGGTCAGCGTTTTCTCTAAGGTCTAACTTTTCTCCTAAAAAGGATATAGTCCTATGAGATATTAACATGAAATCAACAGGTCCTGGAAATATCACCGGGAACTTGTTTTCTTTGTCATTTCCATTTGGGCTAAAAACCATTCAGGAAAAAAGGACAGTGCTTTTTAACTTGAGAAAAACCTAGTTATCATACAGATACTTCGATAATACACCTAAGTTGCTATTGATGCCCTGGCCAGCTATCATTGCAGCAATGATTACTGATAAAACACTGAATATTTGAGTCCCTACTATGTGTTTACCAGTATTTTAGGATTTGGGAAGTATTAAAAAATTAATACCAAAGGTCTCTATAATCAAGAGGAATACAATATAGTTAGTGAGACAAGACTACAGAAATGAATGATTTGTGAATAACACAAGACAATGTTTAATCAAGTGATGGTAGTTTGACCTACAATGGAGAAAACATAAGTTCAGAGAAAACATATAGGAGAGAAGCCATATGGATAGTTTTCAGGGAAGGATTCAGGGAGGTGGTAAATACCTGAGTTAGATTTTGGTATAACAGAATTTGGAAAATCAGAGGATGGAGAAAGTCCACTTTAGGATGGGCAGAGGCATAGAAAGGATCAGCAGAGGAAAGAAAGTGACACCAGAGAAACCTACCTGAACTGATAGTCAACTAATGATAATTCAAAACAAACATGCAGGCTTAGTGTTACAAAAGAATTCTCTTTTAATTCTATATTGCTTTTACCATGGTTATTTTTTTCTTCAGGTACAGCTTCCTATTAGCTGAATTAAGAGGCTAAGCCTATAATTTTCTACTCCTCAGCACCTTGTCTCAGACTAAATGTTTTTGTGAACTAAGGTTTTGCCCTTTCATTTTTTTATTTTAATGTGTGGGATTTTCCTTTGTATGTCAGACAAGCTCCTCTGCAGACGCAGCGTTCATGGATGACATTTAAGAATGCTGGTTTTATGGCACAATTATTCACTCCCTGTGTTACCGCTGGCCTCGGTTGCCACCGTGATTCTCAGCTCTACTTTCCAACATGTGAGCCTCATAATGTTTAATAATATAGAGCTATTAAATCACTGTACTTTTCTATCTAGCAGGATAAAGTTATAAAGTTCTCTCATAAGGCTAGCATTGTATAATGAATCAACTAAAATGGCGAGGGATGAATTTAGAGCATAAAACCCTAGGGAATAAAAGGGAAAAGCAAAAGGTTTCTTTGGGCAGTACAATTTTAACATGTTATTGCCTTATTTCTGAGTTTTAAATTTTTTATAGAGAACTTGTTAATTTTTATCCCCAAAGTTATAATATGAGCAGTTTAGAGCAGTGGGATAAACTATTAAAACAGCAACAAATAAAGCACAAAGGCAAAAATGGCAATCATATTTTGCGTTCACATAATATCACTTGCTGGGGGGTTGACCATAGATCAAAGCAACTACGTAACACAGCTGTACTTTTAAAAAAAATTGAAAAAGGGAGAACTATCACTGAACTATGTGAATTTCACTTTGTTAAACTGAGAGGTGTGAAAAGCTGTCAATAAGATATCACAAAAACCAAAAAGATACATTCAAGTGACATTACTGATGATGATATATATATGTGTGTGTGTGTGTGTGTGTGTATCAATTACCAAATTTCTGACTGAGTTGCCGTATTTAAGATCTGTCCTATTCAGCGATTCAATGTGTCTGGCCTCTGGGTTACAAAGTCTAGATCTAAGGGCTTTTGGAATGGGAGGGTCACAGTCAAAACTGCAGGCCAGAATCAATCAGATGTCCAAACACAGTGCCTATCAGAGGTTGTGGATGGCAGGACCAGACAGGCACAGCAGAGAGTAGCGGCAGGTTTGAAAGGGTGACTGGGAGCTGTGCCAAGAGCACACAGTGACGGGAGCAATTTAAAGGCACATTTCTGGGGACAGACCCACCTCTTAATTTTTCAAATTAAGGCTGTGAATACAATAGCTTCTATTTATTATCACAATTTCATAAAATAAAATACATTTGACACCAAAGTTAGAAGGACATCATAAACCTAGGAAGGATTCTTCCCAAGGAAGGACAGAGGATAATCTAATATGGGGTGTGCGTGTGCGTGTACATGTGCGTGTGCGTGTGCGTGTGTGTGTGTCTGTGTGTGTGTGTGTGTGTGTAGCAAAGTCCTTTTTTTCCCCTCATTTGGTCCAAGAACAGTAGAAGTTAGGTCATGGACTATTACCAGTTTATGAACTTGTATTTGGAAAAACACGGACTTAAAAACACACCCCAAAGTGTTGGAGTTAAGAAGAATAGAATATTTTATAGTATGCCTGTGGCTTTGTCAATGTTGGGGAATAGCTTAACAAGGCAATTTAAATAGTGGAAAGAATAAGACAGGGAGGGCTATGGTTATACTGAAGAAAGGCCTCTCGATTTCTGATCCCATTAGTTAATGTCCTGCAGACTCCTGAGCATCACTCTATGCACATGTGTGCATACCATAACTTCTCTGCCATTTTCATCATGTTAATAATTAAAAGAGAGCGGAGGAGCAGGTAGAAGCGGAGTACATCTTTCTCTACAGATGCATGGGGAATACATTCTCAGATGCCGAAGATCTCACAGAGAACCAGCTGAACACTAGGAGTCTCTGACCACTTTCCAGGAAAGGAATATACAGAGCCACACAAAACCTGGTCGGATGAAGGAAGGAGGGGACAAAGGAGGAGAGTGAATGGACTTGATGGGCATGGGGGTTGGGGGGTGTGGTGGTGGGGAGTGAAGCAGGGATGAGACCCCTGCAGCCAGGACAATCCGCTGGGACAGAAGGGAAGCATTTGAGGCTGTTGGAGAGTAAAGCAGCTGATCTGTGACAGTCTGAATGGAGTGAGAGCCATCCAGACAGCCTGGGCCATGGCCCGACATATCCCAGACAGGAACGCAAGTCCATCCGAATGCAGGCAGCCGTGGAGGTAGGGCCCTCCCGCCGAGTCACTCCGAGCAGGTGGAGATAGCACTGTAGCCTCCCTCTCCCGACGTGCTGGCTGTGGCAGCTGCCCAGAAAAGAAAGATCCCAGTGAGGCCCCTTTGAGAGCCTGATGCATGGAACAATAAGGACCCCAGGCAGGGATGTCCTTTGAGTGCCTGCTGTGCTGAGTGACAGAGAAGGACCAGCCAGGGAGGCCCTTTGAGTGCCAGCTGTCAGAGGCTAGAAAGGAATTCTAATAGTACCATATCTTCTGTGTCCACAACAGCTGGCTTCCCTGCCTAGCTGGTGCTGCTGGGGTCCACCACAGTTCAAGCAGCTAAGCAGCTGTGCCACCTCCATGCTCTGTCCTCACTGGGGCAGAGCTGCCAGAGGCTAGGAAAGAATTTTTGTAGTGCTGCATTTCCTGTGTCTGTGGCTGCCGGCTTCCCTGTGCATCTGGCACCACTGGGGTCCATGTGATCCAAGTAGTCATGTCCACGTCCACACCCAGTCCTCACTGGGGCAGACCCGAGCCCTCCAGGGCAGCCTCGGGAGCAAACTCCTATGGATGACCCCTATGCAGAGGTGGTGATAAGACCACACTTGAGCTCCAGGGGTGGAGTGACTAAGGAAGAAGATCGAAAATCTTTTCACCAGCTGTACAAGCTGCAGATTAAATGCACACGATCAAGTAGTTAGGTTCTGTGTCTATGGAATATGTAAAAGGACAATGAGAATACCCACAAAAAACACACCATAGCTCTGGCAGCTATGGACATTGGAGGCAAGAACACACAGGAGTAGGAGCAGATTAGAGTCTTAGATGTTTCCACGGCAGGTCCAGAGATCTCCCCCGCTCAGTACTGGAGGGCCTCCTAGGGAGGTGGAGGTGGGTTGTGGGCAGTGGCTCACAGCTGGGTTGCTGTGAGCAACCCAAGATACTGAGAGCAAGGATGCTGACAACCGAGAACCAAAAAATATTTATTATTATTCTTACATTCTGAGTTGTTCTGTAGTTGGTTCTGGATTCCACCCCCTCCCTACCCCTCCCCCTGCCCCCCGCTGCCTTTTTTCTCTGTTGCTGTTTTTATTATTTTTATGATCTCCATTTAGGTTTTTGAGAAATATTTTTCTGCTTTTGTCTTTAATCACACTTATTTCCTTTATATATTTCTACTTCTACTTTGGCATTCTGCAGTTCTGTGTTTTTTTGTTTTTTTCTTCTTTTGCTGTTCTTATTGTAGTTATTCTTAAATACATGTAATATTTAATAATATATTAAAATGCTTCTCTTTAACTTTGCTTTTATATTTTTTCTTTTTTTCACCATGTTTGTTTGCATTGTTTTCTTTGCTTTATTCCTCAGTTGGCACTCTGCTTTGGCCTTTTCTCTTTTAGTTTTGTTTTTAATTGGTTGATCATCTTTGGTTTCCTTTGCTCGCTGGGTCACTCTCTTGCGCCTTGCTCACTTTGGTCTGTTTTGGTTTGTGTGTGTAGATGTACGCAAGTGTACGTGTGTTCCTTTGGTTTTGTTCCTATTTGTCTGATTTTGCTTTTTCCATCTGTCTGGGGTTCTTTTTGTTTGTTTGTTTTCTGTTTGTTTGTTTTAATCCCCTTTATTGCCATAAAAATGACTTGTGGGTCTTTGTTCCCCAACCAGAATTCAGACCTGAGCCTCTGGGTGGGAGCATTGAGTCCAGGACACTAGACTGTCAGAGAACTCCTGACCCCAGGGAGTATTAATCAGTGAGAACTCCCATGAAGGCCTCCACCTGTATCCAAGACCTGGCACCACCCAGCTGCTGGGAGTACCCAGCACAGGACAGCTCACCCAAATAACAAGCAAGACAAAAACACCAATCCAATCATCAGCAGACAGAATTCCCATAGACATCCCCAAACACAACATCTCACACAGCCCTGCCCATCAGAGGGGATAAAACCTTACCTCCCACCAGAATGCAGGCACAAGACCTTCTGAACAGGCACAAGACCCTCTGAACATCAAGCCTACACAAATGACTAAACTGACCTCACCCATCACAGGCAGAGACCAAAAGCAAGAGGAATGAATGAGAGGGTAACAAGTAGGAAGGCTAGGGATCTCCAAATGGAGGAAATAGGCTGCAAGTGTCAGACATTTTTTATCTCTCCCTTAAGCTTAAGTAGCAAGAGGAAACAAATTACAAGTGTTAGATTTTATCCCCTTTTCTATAGGAATTTAAAAAGAGGTTTCTTTTAAAATTCTGTGTTGCCATAATGACAACTGGTTCCACCAGAACTTTTCTTAAACCTTGATCTAACCAATGTGTTTTTCTTATGGAAATGTCTGTCTTAAGCTACGTTAACAAACTATGTATTGACCCCAGACTCTGTCTTCAAGTCGGTTTTCCTAAGATTCAGAACGAACTTGACAAGCCCGTATGTTTTACTCATGCAAATGTTCTCCTAAGCTATGTTAATGAGACTATGTATTTGCTTGGAATCTGCCGTTCTTTAAGATTCATGTCAATTGTTTCATGGCCAGGGACAACTCACCTTGTGCCAATGTTATCCCAGAATGCATGTTGTGGGTAAGGGGCCTGGTTCCAGTCTCTGAGTTTTGAGACATTTCCTTTCTCTAAATAGCAGCTTGCTAGTAGCTATATAACATCCAGCTAAAGACTAGCGGTGGAGGAGGGGGCGGACGGAGAGGGCACTCTTTCTGCCTCCCTTCTGATGTCTATGTTAGAAACTTTCTCTATCTCTTTTATACTTTAATAAAACTTTATTACACAAAAGGTCTGAGCGATCAAGCCTTGTCACTGGCCCTGGGTTAAATTCCTCTCCTCCAGAGGCCAAGAATCCCGGTATCTTTCATGGCTCAGCAACAAGCTTTCACTATGGCCGAAAAACCTGGGGAAAGGAGACTTCAAACACTGTCTAAGTGAGATGAAATGAAAAGACAGAGAAATATTATGCAAACGAAGGGATAAGGTAAAAGCCCACAAAATCAAATAAACAAAGAGGAAATAGGCAAACTACCTGGAAAAGAACTCAGAGTAATGAGAGTAAAGATGATCCAAAACCTAGAAAATAGAATGGAGAAGATGCAAGAATCATGTAACACGTTTAACAAGGCCCTAGAAGAAATAAAGAATAAAATGAACAGTGATGAAGAACACAACTCCTGAAATTAAAACTACTCTAGAAGGAATCAATAGTGGAATAAATTAGGCAGAAGAATGGATAAGTGAGCTGAAAGACAGAGGGTGGAAATAACTGCTTAAGAGCAGAATGAAGAAAAAGGAATGAAAAGAATTGAGGATAGTCTCAGAGACTTCTGGGAGTAAACATATCAACACTCAGATCATAGGGATCCTGACTCAATGGACATGAGTTTGAGCAAGTTCTGGGAGATGGTGAAGGACAAGGAAGCCTGGTGTGCTGCAGTCCACAGGGCTGGATAGAGTTGGAGAAGACTGAGTGACTGAACACCAACCATGAGAGAGGAAGGAGAGAAAAAGAAACGATTTGAGAAAATTTTTGAAGCAATTATAGTCCAAAACTTCCCTAACATGGGAAAGGAAATAGTCAATCAAGTCCAAGAAGTAGAGAGTCCCATACAGGATAAACCCAAGGAGAAACAAACCAAGGCACACATTAATCAAACTAACAAAAAGTAAACACAAAAATACTAAAAGCAGCAAGGGAAAAACAACAAGTAACATGGAAGGGAAATCTCATAAGGCTAACAGCTGATCATTTAGCAGAAATTCTGTAGGACAGAAGGGAGTGGTAGGCTATATTTAAAGTAATGAAATGGAAAATTCTATAATCAAGATTACTCTGCCCAGCAAGGATCTCATTCAAAGTTGATGGAGAAACCAAAACCTTTACAGGTAAGCGAAAGTTAAGAGAATTCAGCACCACCAAATAAGCTTTACAGCAAATCCTAAAGTGGCTGCTATAGACAGGAGACATAAGACAAGGAAAAGACCTGCAAAGACAAACTGAAAACAATCAAGAAAATGCCAACAGGAATACATACATCAATAATTGCTGTAAATGTCAATGGACTAAGTGCTCCGACCAAAAGACACAGACTGGTTGAATGGATACAAAAACAAGACCCCTATATACGCTATCTACAAGAGACCAACTTCAGAGCCTAGAGGCACATACAGACCGAAAATGAGAGGATGGAAAAATATTCCACACAAATGGAAATCAAAAGAAAGCTGGAGTAGCAATTTTCATATCAGACAAAATAGACCTTAAAATAAAGAACATTCCAAGAGATAAGAAGGGACATTACATAATGATTAAGGGATCAAGCCAAGAAGCCATGACAATTGTAAATATTTATGCACCAAACAAACCCACAGCAAATATTACACGCAATGGTAAACAACTGGAAGCATTGCCTCTATGATCACGAACAACACAAAGCTGCCACTATTATTCAAAATAGATTTGGAACTCCTTGCTAGGGTAATCAGAGGAGAAAAAGAAATAAAAGGAATCCAGATTGGAAAAGAAGAAGCAAAACTCTCACTGTTTGCAGATGACATGATGCTATACCTAAAAAACACTAAAGAGACTATAAAAAAATTCCTAGTTCTAATCAGTGAATTGAGTAAAGTCTCAGGATACAAAAGCAATACACAGAACACCCTTGCGTTCCTATACACGAACAACAAAAAAACAAAAAGAGAAATTCAGGATCAATCGCATTCACCATTGCAACAACAGCAACAAAAAATACCTAGGAATAAATACACCTAAGGAGACAAAAAACAAGACCGGGAGCTGACTGTGGCTCAGACCATGAATTCCTTATTGCCAAATTCAGACTTAAATTGAAGAAAGTAGGGAAGACCACTAGACCATTCAGGTATGATCTAAATCAAATCCCTTATGATTATACAGTGGAAGTGAGAAATAGATTTAAGGGACTAGATCTGATAGATAGAGTGCCTGATAAAGTATGGACGGAGGTTCGTGACACTGTACAGGAGACAGAGATCAAGACCATCCCCATGGAAAAGAAATGCGAAAAAGCAAAATGGCTGTCTGGGGAGGCCTTACAAATAGCTATGAAAAGAAGAGAGGCGAAAAGCAAAGGAGAAAAGGGAAGATATAAGCATCTGAATGCAGAGTTCCAAAGAATAGCAAGAAGAGATAACAAAGCCTTCCTCGGCGATCAATGCAAAGAAATAGAGGAAAACAACAGAATGGGAAAGACTAGAGATCTCTTCAAGAAAATTAGAGATACTAAGGGAATATTTCATGCAAAGATGAGCTCGATAAAGGACAGAAATGGTATGGACCTAACAGAAGCAGAAGATATTAAAAAGAGGTGGCAAGAATACACAGAACTGTACAAAAAAGATCTTCACGAGCCAGGTAATGACGATGGTGTGATCACTCACCTAGAGCCAGACATCCTGGAATGTGAAGTCAAGTGGGCCTTAGAAAGCATCAATACGAAAAAGGTAGTGGAGGTGATGGAATTCCAGTGGAGCTATTTCAAATCCTGAAAGATGATGCTGTGAAAGTGCTGCATTCAATATGCCAGCAAATTTGGAAAACTCAGCAGTGGCCACAGGACTGGAAAATGTCAGTTTTCATTCCAATCCCAAAGACAGGCAATGCCAAAGAATGCACAAACTACCGCAAATTGCATTCATCCCACGTTCTAGTAAAGTAATGCTCAAAATACTCCAAGCCAGGCTTCAGCAATACGTGAACTGTGAACTTCCAGATGTTCAAGCTGGTTTTAGAAAAGGCAGAGGAACCAGAGATTAAATTGCCAACATCTGCTGGATCATTGAAAAAGCAAGAGAGTTCCAGAAAAACATTTATTTCTGCTTTATAGACTATGCCAAAGCCTTTGACTGTGTGGATCACAATAAACTGTGGAAAATTCCTCAAGAGATGGGCATACCAGACCACCTGACCTGCCTCTTCAGAAACCTATATGCAGGTCAGGAAGCAACAGTTAGAACTGGACATGGAACAACAGACTGATTCCAAATAGGAAAAGGAATATGTCAAGGCTCTATATTGTCACCTTGCTTATTTAACTTCTATGCAGAGTACATCATGAGAAATGCTGGGCTGGAAGAAGCACAAGCTGGAATCAAGATTGCTGGGAGAAATAACAATAACCTCAGATATGCAGATGACACCACCCTTATGGCAGAAAGTGAAGAGGAACTCAAAAGCCTCTTGATGAAAGTGAAAGAGGAGAGTGAAAAAGTTGGCTTAAAGCTCAACATTCAGAAAGTGAAGATCATGGCATCCGGTCCCATCACTTCATGGAAAATAGATGGGGAAACAGTGGAAACAGTGTCAGACTTTATTTTTGGGGGCTCCAAAATCACTGCAGATGGTGAGTGCAGCCATGAAATCAAAAGATGCTTACTCTTTGGAAGGAGAGTTATGACCAACCTAGACAGCATATTCAAAAGCAGAGACAATACTTTGCCAACAAAGGTCCATCTAGTCAAGGCTATGGTTTTTCCAGTAGTCATGTATAGATGTGAGAGTTGGACTGTGTAGAAAGCTGAGTGCCAAAAAATTGATGCTTTTGAACTGTGCTGTTGGAGAAGACTGTTCAGAGTCCCTTGGACTGCAAGGAGATCCAACCAGTCCATTCTAAAGGAGATCAGCCCTGGGTGTTCTTTGGAAGGAGTAATGCTAAAGCTGAAACTCCAGTACTTTGGCCACCTCATGTGAAGAGTTGACTCATTGGAAAAGACTCTGATGCTAGGAGGGATTGGGGGCAGGAGGAGAAGGGGAGGACAGAGGATGAGATGGCTGGATGGCATCACTGACTCGATGTACGGTGAGTCTGAGTGAACTCTGGGAGTTGGTGATGGACAGCGAGGCCTGGCGTGCTGCGATTCATGGGTTCGCAAAGAGTTGGACATGACTGAGTGACTGAACTGAACTGAAGGAGACAAAAGACCTGCATATAGAAATCTATAAGACAGTGATAAAAGAAGTCAAAGATGACCTAAACAGTTAGAGAGATATACCATGTTCTTGGATTGGAAGAATCAATACTATGAAAATGTCTTGACTACCCAAAGCAGTCTACAGATACAATGCAATGCCTATCAAATTACCAATGGCATTTTTCTCAGAACTAGAACAAAAAGTTTCATAAAGGGTATAGGAACACAAAGGACCCTAAAGAGCCAAAGCAATCTTGAGAAAGAAAAATGGAGCTGGAGGAATCAACCTTCCTGATTTCAGACTATACTATAAAGCTTCAGTCATCAAGAAAGTATGGTATTGGCACAAAAACATAAATATAAACCAATGGAACAAGATAGAAAGCCAAGAGATAAACCCATACACCTATGCACATCTTATCTTTGACAAAAGAGACAATAATACACAATAGAGAATAGACAGTCTCTTCAATAAGTGGTGCTGGGAAAATTGGACAACTACATGTAAAAGAATAAAATTAGAACATTTCCTAACACCACACACACAAATAAACTCAAAAGGGGTTAAAGACCTAAATGTTAGGTCAGAAATTATAAAACTCTCAGAGAAAAGCATAGGCAAAACACTCTATGACATAAATCACATCAGGATGCTCTATGACCCACCTCTTCGAGTAACGGAAATAAAAACAGAAAATAAACAAATGGGAGCTAAGGAAATTTAAAAGTTTTTGCACAGCAAAGGAAACCATAAACAAAATGAAAAGACAACCTCAGAATGGGAGAAAATAACTGCAAATGATGCAATTGACAAAGGATTAATCTCCAAAATATACAAGCTGCTCATGCAGCTGAATATCAGAAAAACAAACAACCCAATGCGCAGAAGACCTAGACAGGCATTTCTTCAAAGAAGACATACAGATAGCTAATAAGCACATGAAAAAAATGCTCAACACTGCTTATTATCAGAGAAATTCAAATCAAAACTACAAAGAGGTGTTGCCTCATACTGGTCAGAATGGCCATCATCAAAAAACCTACAAACAGTAAATGCTGGAGAGGATGTGGAGAAAAGGGAAGTCTTTTGCGCTGTTGGTGGGAATGTAAATTGATACAGCCACTATGCAGAATATAGAGATTCATTAAAAAAAAAATCAAAACAAACTAGGACTGAAACAACATATCACCCAGCAATCCTACACCTGAGAAAACCACAATTCTAAAAGACATATGTACCCTGATGTTCATTACAGCACTATTTATGATAGCCAGGACCTGGAAGGAACTTAGATGTCTACCGACAGATGAATGGATAAAGACATTGCTATACATACATACAATGGAATATTGTTCGTTGTTGTTTAGTCACTAAGTTGTGTCCAACTCTTTTGCGACCCCATGGACTGCAGCCCACCAGACCCCTCTGTCCATTGGATTTCCCAGGCAAGAATAATAAATTGTATTGCCATTTTTTTTTTCCCTCCAGGGGATCTTCCCAACCCACGGATCAGTCCTGTGTCATCTGCACTGGCAGGGAGATCCTTTACCACTGAGCTACCAGGGAAGCCCCGTGGAATATTACTCAGCCATAAAAAAGAACAAGTTTGAATCAGTTCTAGTGAAGTAGATGAACCCAGAGCCTGTTATACAGAATGACGTATGCCAGAAAGAGAAAAACAAATACTGTTTATTAATGCATATATATGGAATCTAGAAAAATGATACTGATGAATCTGTTTGCAGGGCAGGAACAGAGACATGGACGAGAGACAGAGTCGTGGACGCCGCAGGGGAAGGAGAGGGTGGGATGAACTGAGAGAGTTGCATTGACATATACACTGTCACGTGAAAAATAGATAACTAGCAGGAAGATGCTGTGTAACACAGGGAGCCCAACCGGTGTTCCGTGACAACGTAAAGGGGCGAAACGGGAGGGGCGTGGGAGGGAGGTTCAAGAGGGAAGGGATATATGTATACCTATGCCTGATTTGGAGAAGGAAATGGCAACCCACTCCAGTATTCTTGCCTAGAGAATCCCATGGACAGAGAAGCCTGGTGGGCTACAGTCCATGGGGTCGCAAATAGTTGGACATGACTGAGCGACTTCACGTTCTTTCTCTTCTTTAAGTTCATTTTTATTTGGAAAAGACAGTCATGTTTTTCAACTTGAGTAGGGCACCCCACCCCAGTACTCTTGCCTGGAAAATCCAATGGATGGAGGAGCCTGGTGGGCTGCAGTCCATGAGGTCGCAAAGAGTAGGACACGACTGAGCGACTTCACTTTCACTTTTCACTTGCATGCCTTGGAGAAGGAAATGGCAACCCACTCCAGTATTCTTGCCTGGAGAATCCCAGGGATGGGGGAGCCCAGTTGTCTGCCATCTATGGGGTCGCACAGAGTTGGACACGACTGAAGTGACTTAGCAGCAGTAGCAGCATGCCTGATTTATGCTGATGTACAGCAGAAAGCAACAACATTGTAAAGCAATTATCCTCCACTTAGGGAAAAAAAAAGAGTTCGTTGAGATACACAGAACAAGAAGGTCAGTTTTCTGCAACCCAGATGGATTTCAGAGTTGTTTTAATTACTCTTTCTCCACAGAAGAATATCATTTGTATGTGATTATGCTTACTTTCCCTACTTGTTCTATGTTTGGAGGGAGAGACAATCAACAAACATTTATTAAGAACATACCACAAGCAAAGTTTGTAGATGGATACAAATGTGTGAAAACATATTCTCAACCACCTTGGGAAATACCTACCCATCCACTCATTATAAAGCTTCTTTGAAACTTTGGTAGGTGGAATAATGTCCTTAAAGATGTCTTTGTCTTATTCCCCAGAACCTGTGATATGTAGGATATAGAGCAAAGGATAATTAAGATTGCAGATGGAATTAAGTTTTCTAATTAGCTGACCTTGAAATGGGAAGATTATTCTGGATTTTATGGATGGTTCTAATTAAATCACAAGAGCCCTTATAAATGGAAGAGGGAAGCATAAAAGGGAAAGCCAGAGAGACAGCAGCATGAGAAAGACTTGGTCCAAAGTTGCTGGCTTTGAAGACGGAAGGATGGATGTATGCATGCCAAGGACTGTGAGCTACCTTGGGAAACTAGAAAAAGGCAAGAAAACAGATTCTCTCTGGAGCCTCCAGAAGGAATGCAGTCTTGCTGAGATCTTAATGTTAGCCTGCCGCCAAGTCACTTCAGTCATGTCCGACTCTGTGCGACCCCGTAGATGGCAGCCCACCAGGCTCCGCCGTCCCTGGGATTCTCCAGGGAAGAACACTGGAGTGGGTTGCCATTTCTTTCTCCAAGGCATGCAAGTGAAAAGTCAAAGTGAAGTCGCTCAGTCGTGTCTGACTCTTAGCGACCTCATGGACTGCAGCCCACCAGGCTCCTCCGTCCCTGGGATTCTCCAGGCAAGAGTACTGGAGTGGGGTGCCAGTGCCTTTCTTCTGAGACCCATTTTGGACTTCTGACCTCCAGAACTCAAGATAATAAATTGATATTGTTTTTAGTAAAAACAAACAAACAAAACCACATTCCTCTCTTGATACCCTCTTAGCATATGCCCTCTATTATAGCACCTATTCTATGGGACTCTAATTGTTTCCTTCTGTTGTGGTCTCTTCAATGAGAATGAATTCCTTTTATATCTATTTGTCTCTGTATTTCGAATGCAAAGCACAGAGACTGTCACAGGTTCACTAAGTATTCCTGGAAGTATTAGAATAAATAAATTTATAATAATTTAAATAATTTTTATTGTCTTCTTTTAAAATCAAGAGTTAATATTTTCCAGGTGCATTGCTAGGCACCAGGGAAAAGGAAATGATTGAACCACAGTTCCCAAACTCAAGAGGTTCAGTGCAGCTGATGAGACAGACAAGGAAATCAAATAATAATAATAATGATAGAACAGGCTATGTTCTATAACTTTAAAAGGAAGGAGAAGGGGCCCCCACCCAGGCAGAGGGCATCAGTGAGGGATTTCTTGTGGCACCACAGAAGATGCACTGCCTGGACTTACTAGCAGTTACCTAGGTGAAGAGATCTGTGAGTGGGAGCTGGCGTTGTGATGGACAGTGGGTACTACATCTGCTTGTTTAGAGGGCAGGCTTTTAAGAATGGGAGAAGCAGCAGAAAAACCTTATTGGTGAAGGGCAGAGTGTTTTTCCCTAGGAACTATAGAAAGAACTGGTTTGAATGAAAGGCAGGTGATGGCAAGAGGCAGACAAAACCAGATGTGTATTTTAGAACATATATCAATACATGTGCTAAGATGAGAAGAATGGATTGAAGCTGCACAGAGCTAGTGGCAGACAGCAGGTGCTAAGTGCTTTAGATGGGCAACAATTCAGTTGTGTCTGACTCTTTGTGACCCATGGACCGTAGCCCACCAGGCTCCTCTGACCATGGAATTCTCCAGAGAGAACTCCAGACTACCTACTGGAGTGGATAGCTGTTTCCTTCTCCAGGGGATCTTTCCAACCCAGGAATCAAACCAGGGTCTTCTGCACTGCAGGCAGATTCTTTACCAGATGATCTATCAAGGAAGCCCCCTAGCCAAATCTACATTGGATATAATATGGAAAGACTGCAGAGGAATTAGCTTAACTAAAGATATATTGACTGGCAGCACACATAGAGATCAACATACGGTGAATCAGTAGCAGGAATCCAGGAAAAAGTCTCGGTGTCATAATCACAGAAGTACTAAGCTTACTCTGTGGCAGGCACTTTTCTCATATAAACTCAATCCTCATAAAGACACTGTGAGATGGATACTTATATTATTCCCATATTATGGATGAGGCATAGAGAGATTACACAGGTACCAGAAGTGAAATTTGAACCCAAGCACAGCTCCCAAATACTATAACATACTATTAATGGTCATTAAGGCAGGAAAGAAAACCAGAGACAATGATCGGAAAGGTAAAGATGACGTGTGTGCTTTCTGATGTGACCTAGGGCATTTGACGGAGAAGGCAATGACAACCTACTCTAGTACTCTTGCCTGCAAAATCCCTTGGACGGAGGAGCCTGGTAGGCTGCAGTCCATGGGGTCGCGAAGAGTCGGACACAACTGAAGCGACTTGGAATCCATGGCAAGTCTGGTTGCAAATATAGAGGTGGGAGACATAAGCACATAACTGGGAACCAAATCTGTAGATGTGGATGCCCTCTGCTAGAGAGGGTGTGCAGAGGTGAAAGAGAAGACATCACTGAGTAAAATGGACAAAAGGGATGAGGAGGAGATGTGTGAGGAGATGGAGACGAGAAAGAGATGCAAGGAGAATCATGGCCTAGAAGTGGGGTTATGGAAGTTAAAAAAAACAATGGTTTCAGAAGGAGCAAGTAACAGGGTTTTGATAAGGACTAAGAAAATGCCACTGAATTTAGAAACATAGAATCTTGGTGACCTTGGTGAAAACAATTTCAATGGAGAGCTAGGGGTGGCTCTGAAGGGTGAATAGGACAAAAGGAAGTGAGAGAGTGTAGACAATTTTTCTAGTTGGGAAGGAGAGTTTTAAAGATTATTTTCATGCAATGGGATGGTGGTTGTGATTTAATGAAAGTAAGTGGAATTGGATTTAAAGGTCAGCTTTGCCAGCTATTAGTTTCATCAGTAAAGTAAGGATAAATATATCTACTATATAGATTTATTGTGAGGATTAGTGATTATGTTTGTAGAACATAACAAAAAGTTGATATTTAGTAAATGAAAACTGACCTGCCTCTTGAGAAACCTACATGCAGGTCAGGAAGCAACAGTTAGAACTGGACATGGAACAACAGACTGGTTCCAAATAGGAAAAGGAGTATGTAAGGTATTGTCACCCTGCTTATTTAACTTCTATGCAGAGTACATCATGAGAAACACTGGGCTGGAAGAAGCACAAGCGGAATCAAGATTGCCGGGAGAAATATCAATAACCTCAGATATGCAGATGACACCACTCTTATGGCAGAAAGTAAAGAGGAACTCAAAAGCCTCTTGATGAAAGTGAAAGAGGAGAGTGAAAAAGTTGCCTTAAAGCTCAACATTCAGAAAACGAAGATCATGGCATCTGGTCCCATCACTTCATGGGAAATAGATGGGGAAACAGTGGCTGACTTTATTTTTTTGAGCTCCAAAATCACTGCAGATGGTGATTGCAGCCATGAAATTAAAAGATACTTACTCCTTGAAGGGAAAGTTATGACCAACCTAGACAGCATATTGAAAAGCAGAGACATTGCTTTGCTAACAAAGGTCCATCTAGTCAAGGCTATGGTTTTTCCAGTGGTCATGTATGGATGCGAGAGTTGGACTGTGAAGAAAGCTGAGCGCCAAAGAATTGATGCTTTTGAACTGTGGTGTTGGAGAAGACTCTTGAGAGTCTCTTGGACTGCAAGGAGATCTAACTAGTCCATACTAAAGATTAGTCCTAGGTGTTCTTCGGAAGGAGTAATGGTAAAGCTGAAACTCCGGTACTTTGGCCACCTCAAGTGAAGAGTTGACTCGTTGGAAAAGGCTCTGATGCTGGGAGGGATTGGGGGCAGGAGGAGAAGGGGACGACAGAGGATGAGATGGCTGGATGGTATCCCTGACTCGATGGACGCGAGTCTGAGTGAACTCGAGGAGATGGTGACAGACAGGGAGGCCTGGCATGCTGCAATTCATGGGGTCGCAAAGAGTCGGACATGACTGAGCGACTGAACTGAACTAATATTATTAAAAATATGAAAAGTCTGAAGACCTCTAAATCCTCTGAATAATTACCTATTTGAAAAATCTGTTGGAGAATAGAAAAAGCATCTAAACTTTTAGCTGGGTTTTAAAAATTATTTTTATCTGAATATCTGATGTCATAAGGACATAATCTTAGTTGTGTTGCTGCGATATGGGTTAACTTTTAAATGGGAAAACTTAACAGCATTGTTGAGTTATAATTCATATACTATAAACTTACCCACTTAAAGTACATCAATCAATGGCTTTTAGTATATTAACAGAGTAGTGCAATACTAAAAGTCTAATTTTAAAAGGTTTCTGTAACTCCCCAAAGGAGTCCCATACACACCATCAGTTACTTTCAGTTCCCATCACCTCCCTATCCAGTCCTTTGTTGTTGTTGTTGTTCAGTTGCTGAGTCATCTCTGACTCTTTGCAACCCCATGGACTGCAGCACACCAGGCTCCTGCGTCCTCCACTGTCTCTTGCAGTTTGCTCAAATTCATGGCCATTGAGTCAGTGATGCTATTATCTATCCATCCTATCCTCTGCTGCCCTCTTCTCCTACCACCCTCAATATTTCCCAGCATCAAGGTCTTTCCCAATGAGTTGGCTCTTTGCAACAGGTGGCGAAAGTATTGGAACTTCAGCATCAGTCCTTCCAATGAATATTCAGGGTTCATTTCCTTTAGGATTGACTGGTTTGATCTCCTTGCAGTTAAGGGACTCTCAAGGGTCACCTCTAGCACCCCATGAACTGTTCATGGGGTTCTTGAAGCAAGTATACTGGAGTGGGTTGCCATTTCCTCCTCCAGTGGACCACATTTTGTTAGAACTCTTCACTATAACCTGGTCTTCTTGAGTGGCCCTGCATGGCATGGCTCATAGATTCATTGAGTTATGCAAGCCCCTCCACCATCCCTAGGCAATCAATAATTTACTTTCTTACTCTATAGATTTCCTATTGTGGACACTTCATATAAAAGGAATCATACAATATATGGTCCTTTATGATTGGCTTTCTTTATTCATGTTTTTTACAAGGTTCTTACAAGCTATTGCATGTCTTAGTACTTAGCTCCTTTTGCTCGCTGAATAATATTACATTGTATGGATATAAAATCACTGCAGATGGTTACTGTAGTCATGAAATTAAAACACAATTGCTCTTTGGAAGAAAAGCTATGACCAGCCTAGACAGCATATTAAAAAGCAGAGGCATCACTTTGCCAACAAAGGTACATTTAGTCAAAGGTAAAGTTTTTCCAGTATTCATGTAAGGATGTGGGAGTAGGACCATAGAGAAGGCTGAGCACTGAAGAAATGATGCTTTCTAACTGTGGTGTTAGTAAAAACTCTTGAGAGTCTCTTGGATAGTAAGGAGAATCAAACCAGTCAATCCTAAAGGAAATCTACCCCGGATATTCACTGGAAAGACTGGTGCTGAAGCTCCAATACTGTGGCCACCTGATGCAAAGAGCCACTCTTTGGAAAAGACCCTGATACTGGGAAAGATTGAGGGCAGGAGGAGAAGGGGGTGATGGAGAATGAGATGGTTGGATGGCATTATTGACTCAATGGACATGAGTTAGAGAAAACTCCAGGAGACAGTCAAGGACAAGGAAGTCTGGTGTGCTGCAGTCCATGGGGTTGCAAAGAGCTGGACATGACTGAGTGAACGACAACAACATGGATATACCACATGGTCTTTATCCATTCACCAGTTGATGGATATCTAGATTATTTCCAGCTTTTGTCTATTATGACTAATGCTACTTTGGACATTTGTATATAAGTTTTGTGTAGAGTTATGTTTTCATTTCTCTTTTGTTTATGCTGAGCAGTAAAATTGCTGAGTCTAAATGGGGGATTCTTAAATTTATTTTTTAGTATTAATAACAAAACATAACCTGCTTTTTATAAACAATTAATTTCAGGAACAGGGATCATGACCATCCCCAAGAAAAAGAAATGCAAAAAAGCAAAATGGCTGTCTGAGGAGGCCTTAAAAATAGCTGTGAAAAGAAGAGAGGTGAAAAGCAAAGGAGAAAAGGAAAGATATGCCCATTTGAATGCAGAGTTCCAAAGAATAGCAAGGAGAGATAAGAAAGCCTTCCTCAGTGATCAATGCAAAGAAATAGAGGAAAACAACAGAATGGGAAAGACTAGCGATCTCTTCAAGAAAATTAGAGATACCAAGGGAACATTTCATGCAAAGATGGGCTCGATAAAGGACAGAAATGGTATGGACCTAACAGAAGCAGAAGATTTTAAGAAGAGGTGGCAAGAATACACAGAAGAATTGTACAAAAAAGATCTTCATGACCAAGATAATCATGATGGTGTGATCACTCACCTAGAGCCAGACATCCTGGAATGTGAAGTCAAGTGGGCCTTGAAAAGCATCACTATGAACAAAGCTAGTGGAGGTGATGGAATTCCAGTGGAGCTATTTCAAATCCTAAAAGATGATGCTGTGAAAGTGCTGCACTCAATATTCAGCAAATTTGGAAAACACAGCAGTGGCCACAGGACTGGAAAAGGCCAGTTTTCATTCCAATCCCAAAGACAGGCAATGACAAAGAATGCTCAGACTACCACAAATTGAACTCATCTCACATGCTAGTAAAGTAATCCTCAAAATACTCCAAGCCAAGCTTCAACAATACGTGAACTGTGAACTTCCAGATGTTCAAGCTGGTTTTAGAAAAGGCACAGGAACCAGAGATCAAATTGCCAACATCCTCTGGATCATTGAAAAAGCAAGAGAGTTCCAGGAAAACATCTATTTCTGCTTTATTGACTATGCCAAAGCCTTTGACTATGTGGATCACAATAAACTGTGAAAAATTCTGAGAGAAATGGGAATACCAGACCGCCTGACCTGCCTCTTGAGAAATCTGTATGCAGGTCAGGAAGCAACAGTTAGAACTGGACATGGAACAACAGACTGTTCCAAATAGGAAAAGAAGTACATCAAGGCTGTATATCATCACCCTGCTTATTTAACTTCTATGCAGAGTAAGTACGTCATGAGAAATGCTGGGCTGGAAGAAGCACAAGCTGGAATCAAGACTGCCGGGAGAAATATCAATAACCTCAGATATGCAGATGACACCACCCTTATGGCAGAAAGTGAAGAGGAACTCAACAGCCTCTTGATGAAAGTGAAAGAGGAGAGTGAAAATGTTGGCTAAAAGCTTGACATTCAGAAAACAAAGATCATGGCATCTGGTCCCATCAGTTCAGTACAGTCACTCAGTCATGTCCAACTCTTTGCAACCCCATGAATTGCAGCACACCAGGCCTCCCTGTCCATCACCAACTCCCGGAGTTCACTCAGACTCACGTCCATCGAGTCAGTGATGCCATCCAGCCATCTCATCCTCTGTCGTCCCCTTCTCCTCCTGCCCCCAATCCCTCCCAGCATCAGAGTCTTTTCCAATGAGTCAACTCTTCGCAAGAGGTGGCCAAAGTACTGGAGTTTCAGCTTTAGCATCATTCCTTCCAAAGAAATCCCAGGGTTGATCTCCTTCAGAATGGACTGGTTGGATCTCCTTGCAGTCCAAGGGACTCTCAAGAGTCTTCTCCAACACCACAGTTCAAAAGCATCAATTCTTTGGCTCTCAGCCTTCTTCACAGTCCAACTCTCACATCCATACATGACCACAGGAAAAACCATAGCCTTTACTAGACGGACCTTAGTCGGCAAAGTAATGTCTTGGCTTTTGAATATACTATCTAGGTTGGTCATAACTTTTCTTCCAAGGAGTAAGCGTCTTTTAATTTCAAGGCTGCAGTCACCATCTGCAGTGATTTTGAAGCCCCCCAAAATAAAGTCTGACACTGTTTCCACTGTTTCCCCATCTATTTCTCATGGAGTGATGGGATCGGATGCCATGATCTCCGTTTTCTGAATGTTGAGCTTTAAGCCAACTTTTTAACTCTCCTCTTTCACTTTTATCAAGAGGCTTTTGAGTTCCTCTTCACTTTCTGACATAAGGGTGATATCATCTGCATATCTGAGGTTATTGATATTTCTCCCGGCAATCCAGCTTGTGTTTCTTCCAGTCCAGTGTTTCTCATGATGTACTCTGCATAGAAGTTAAATAAGCAGGGTGACAATATACAGCCTTGACATACTCCTTTTCCTATTTGGAACCAGTCTGTTGTTCCACGTCCAGTTCTAACTGCTTGTCCCATCACTTCATGGCAAATAGATGTGGAAACAGTGGAAACAGTGTCAGACTTTATTGTTTTGGGCTCCAAAATCACTGCAGATGGTAATTGCAGCTATGAAATTAAAAGATGCTTACTCCTTGGAAGGAAAGTTATGATCAACCTAGACAGCATATTAAAAAGCAGAGATATTACTTTGCCAACAAAGGTCAGTCTAGTCAAGGCTATGGTTTTTCTAGTAGTCATATATGGATGTGACAGTTGGACTATAAAGAAGGCCGAGTGCAGAAGAATTGATGCTTTTGAACTGTGGTGTTGGAGAAGACTCTTGAGAGTCCCTTGGACTGCAAGGAGATCCAACCAGTCCATCCGAAGGGAAATTGGTCCTCAGTGTTCATTGGAATGACTGATATTAAAGCTGAAACTCCCGTATTTTGGCCACCTGATGCAAAGAGCTGACTCATTAGAAAAGACTCTGATGCTGGGAAAGGTTAAAGCTGGGAGGAGAAGGGGACGACAGAGGATGAGAAGGTTAGATGGCATCACCACTCAATGGACATGTATTTGGGTAAACTCCGGGAGTTGGTGATAGACAGGGAGACCTGGCGTGCTGTGATTCATGGGTTTGCAAAGAGCCAGACACGACTGAGCGACTGAACTGAACTGAATTTTAAAAATTGTAAAAAGTTAAAAATAACAATTTCTGTCTGCATTCAAATCATACTCTTGTGAGGTAAACACTGTTACCCTGAAGGAACATTTCTTTCTCCTTCCAGGTTTGGTCTATATGATATGTAACCTTCCTTAGTGTGAAACATCCTAAAAGATTGTGTTTAGTTAAAATTACTAACTGGCATGGGAGAAAAGCGTTGGCACCTGACATCTCTAACCTGAGTCCTTTTTCTGCCACAAATTACTCATATGACTGTGTGATGTCGGTGAAGTCTCTTAATTTTGCTCAACTTATTTTCTCAATTAAAAAAAAATGTTGGGATGCAATCTTCTCTAATCCTTGCTGATCAAGCATTTTATAATTAAATGATATTTAGGGCTCTCAGGATATACCATTCGCTTTACCCTTATTTGCAACACATATTTCCTTGCATTTCTTTTTCTTTATAGTTGGAACTATAAAGAAATTTTTCTTCATAGAAGGAATGTTAGAGAAAGGGAACGGCAATTACCCTCACCTTGCCAGACACTGATATTTACTTAGCATGCTGAGCAAACTTGCAGAGTGACTGGTGCTGAAAATAAAGTCCTTTTGCATGTCTTAATCTGTCCCTTTTCAATCTTCTAAGTTTGTTGACTTGATTTTTGTTTTATTACCCTTCACGGGGTCAATCAGAGTTTCTGAGAGGTTTGCTTGCTCTGGACCTTGATCCCACCTTTGAAAACCTAGCAGCGCACATTCCAAGGACCCAGTCCTCAAACCCTCCAAGACACACGCGAGGAGTCCACACATGATACGATTTCCTCAGACCATCTGCTGTTGACATGTGTAGACTACAAATAAAACCGACTTTAACAAACAGCAGGCATTACCTGTCACAATGCACCATAGGTAGGATGGAGAAAATCTGTTTCTGTGGCCTAATTCAGAAATCTCAGGAAAAGTGTTACGTCTCATTCTCCCAAGAGAGTAAGGGTGAACTACAACCCAAAGCTAAGGATTCCTCTCCCTCACCAAGTCTTCCATGTACTGCCTCCAGCAGGGAGAAGAGCTCCCACTAAATGCCAGCTTCCTTTTGAACTGTGAGTCACTGTGTCAAGGGAATACTTCCCATCTGTCACTCTATACAGAACGTCACTGTCTGCTCACGTGTCATATGGACAGCACATAGCATTGCTCCTACCCATAGAAAGGTGACAGGGAAACACTCCGTTTTCATTTACACAGTGTCATTACTCATGGAAAACTGGCAGATTGGCTTGTTCCATTCTTCAGGTTCACTATTCCCCTGGGTATTATGGGATGGAAATGCACGAAGAACTAAAGATTGCTGGCCAACTCTCTCAGCAGCTGACTTCGGACCTAGCATGAAAAAAAGGAAGGGTCTAAGGTTTGAGTCAATTTGAGTGGGCAGATGTGGAGTTAGAAAGAGCCCGACTCTTGAATATATGTGGATTTTCACTTGCTGATCTAAGGGAAACGGAGCTTCCCTGGTGGCTCAGAGGTAGAGAATCCTCTCGCCAATGCAGGGGATGTGGGTTTGATCCCAAGTTCGTGAAGATCCCCTGAAGGAGGAAATGGCAATCCACTCCAGGATTCTTGCCTGGGAAAACCCATGGACATAGGAGCCTGGCGGGCTATAGTCCATAGGGTTGCAAAAGAGTCAGACATGACTGAGCATGCGCACACACATGACTTAAGGAAGCAGAGGGGGCCGCAGGATACTTCATGTGAGAGGTCTCATTGAGGGGTACAGCAAGAACATGGGATACAGTAAGGGGCCTTTTAGAGAGAAGGGAGGGAAGAAACCAACAGTCTCTGTCCAGAGGAGGACTCAGGAAAGGCAACTCTCCTTGTCTGTGATTTGTAGAGGTCTGTGACCAGAGATTTCTAGGAACTCTTGACCAACTGGAGGTCTGCAGCTGCTTGAGGCATCACCGGAAAGACCTCCAACCACTCCCTCCTGACTTCCCACAATCACTATCCCCATTCCTTCTGCTGTAATTTCATTTAACTATGGGATTCTAAAAAGTAGATCATCTTCCGAGAAAGTTTTTGATGCTTTGGAAAATGAAAATACCAATGCTGCCCAACCAAGAAAAGCCTGTCTTCTTTGCTTCTCTGCTAGAAAAGAGTCGAGATTAGAGGGCTGCTTTCACGGGTCACAAAGATCCCAGAGGAAAAGGCACCAACATGAAAATCAGGACGAGGAGTCTGGCTGGGACCAAAACAGAGCTGCTCTGGAGAGAGCAAGAGAAATGGGGATGGCAAGTCCCCCACCTGAGCAAAAAAGCCCCAGCTGACCAAGAGTCCCACATAGTACCTGTCAAAACACGGAGGCATGGGTCTCAGGGCTGTGAACGCAAGCCGCCCCGTTGGGAGCCCTGGTCCAGGGCAGGAAGGAAAGGCTTCTCATCTTGCCCCTGCCAGACACCGCCCAGCTCCTGGAAGGCTGGCGCATGCATGGAGCGCCAGTGTGGACAGCAGTGGAAAAGGAGATGGAGGTCTGAAATGACATCATTCTAAGGGCTGGGACAGGGACAAGGTGAGGAGACAAAGTGATCTGTCGTAAGTGAGGAGCGTCCTTTGGGGAAATAATGGGAAATAAGAGTGTGGACGTGGTTGTTCAGGACAATGCATGAGCCACCAAACCCCCACAAAGAAGAAAGGGAGCATCTCAGAATCCCAGCAGTTGTGCTGGTGGACTGGTCTCCTGATGGTCTGGTCAGAGACTTCTGTTTTTACTTACAGTGCCTTTCCTCAAAACCAGGAAAAGCTGAAGGTCTCCCTACAAGGTACATAGTGCTAGCAAGACAGTAAGACTTAATCTAGCAGCTTGACATGGGAGAATGTAGAGAGCTGGAAGGAAATCTGGGCTATTACTCGACCTTCCGATTTCATATGAAAACAGTCTGAGGCCTCCCTAGGGGTTCAGTAGTAAGGTATCTGCGTGCCAATGCAGGAGACACAGGTTCGATTCCTAATACGGGACGATCAGACACACCACACAGCAGTGAAGCCCGTGAGCCACAACTGCTGAGTCTGTTCTCTAGAGCCCCAGAGCCGCAATTACTGAGCCCACAGGCTGCAAGTACTGCATATACCCGTGTGCCCCAAGGCATGTGCTAAGCAGGAAGGGAAGCCATCGCAATAAAATGCCCGTGCACCGTAAATGGAGAGTAGCCCCCACTTACAGCAATGAGGGGCTTCCCTGGTGGCTCAGATGGTAAAGAATCTGCCTGCAATGCGGGAGACCCAGGTTCAGTCCCTGGGTCGGGAAGATCCCCTGGAGAGGGAAACGGCAACCCACTCCAGTACTCTTGCCTGGAGAATTCCATCGACAGAGGAGCCTGGTGGGCTACAGTCCACAGGGCCGCAAAGAGTTGGGACACAACAGTGTGACTATCACTTCACTTCACTGCAACTAGAGAAAATCTCTGTGTAGCAACAGGGGCTCAGCATAGCCAAAAATAAACAACAATTAAAAAAAGAAATAATGCCTAGAAACCAATGAATACAAACCTATAACTGTAATATCTAGGCGAAATACAGGATGGATTCAGAATAAATAAGGTTGAAAGCTAAGTGAAATTCATGTATATTTGAAAAATACAATCCATAATAAGTTGCTAGACTTTTTTTTTCCCATATAACCAATGTCTGTCAATTATATCCACAAAATTAACCCTCTGGGCCCAGTGGTCCCTAAAGCACTTGAGAGCAGGGTCTGACCATTTCTGGATTGTGTATCCCCAGAAGTCCCCACCATATAACAGGCATTTAACACATATTTGTGGGCTGAGTGACAGTTCCCTCAACTGGAGCACATAAAGTCTGACTAGATTACTTCAAGGTTATCTTTCATCTCTAAACTTGTATTAGCCTCTGAACTTGTCAAGACTATAAGGCTTGACAGAACAATAGCCTCGTAATGATGACAGAGGCATAAGTAAGGAAGCAGAACATCAGAATAAATTTGAGAGGGATGAACATAACAGAGAGAAATATGATTTTCATCCCCGGCCTCAGTCTGGGCCAGTCCAGTCTGTTAGGTAGGGTGTTCATAAGAACGCTTGGCCAAGGGAATGAGCTAGGGCTGAAATCTGAACTGAATTCCATCTACATGTCACACTGGGGACCCTGGCACATTTTGTCCTTCATCCTGAAGGGGAGAGATTTTAAAATTTAGACAAAGGCTCTGGCTGGGTTAGTGAGCCCCGTATATGCGCCACCCCCACCTTGCTTAAAGCCAACCACACAACTTCTCTTCACTCTCTAATGTATTCATTTTCTCTGGAATAGAGTGATCTTAGGTTACAGCATTCAGTTTGGAACATACATCTCTGCTGACTTTGAAAATCCTGTTCAAGGGATCCTTTAAACTTCATATGAGCTTAAGGTCTTCAGAACTGAATTAAAGAGTGGAAATGGAAGATTTACTTTTTCTGTTGTGAGAGGTAAATTTTGATCCTTTAAAAACAAAATTCTACTTTCTGAAATACTTAGATCTCTGTATAAATATAAGCAGCCTTGCACAGCCCTACCTCCCACACTGCCAACCCTAACATTCATCTCTCTTTACAATTCACTGGGCTCACCATCAGGCTATGAATGAAAATGGTCTTGTATAATAGTCCCTTATGAAAACTTCATTCCCACCTCAGCCTGAGCTATCTATTTAGGGGGTCATACTATGTCATTTGGGGCTTTCCAGGTGGCGCGGTCAGAGAACCTACCTGCCAGTGCAGAAGACATAAGAGACACAGGTTTGATCCCTGGGTCAGGAAGAGCCCCTGGAGTAGGAAATGGCAACCTGCTCCAGAATTCTTGCCTCGAGAATACCATGGACAGAGAAGGCTGACGGGCTGTAGTCCAAGAGGTCGCAAAGAGTCAGACACGACTAAGCAGCTGAGCACACACTATGTCATTTAATACACACATATAGGTAGCTAACATTAACAGGGCAGTTCATATTTATCAGGCACTGCTCTCTGCAGTTTACATATAACTTCATTAAATCTCTACAGCAACCCATGGAACGGATACCACAGTTATCACTATTATAAGATTCAGGATACAGAAGCTCAGAGTAGTTGTCAGCTGCTCAAGTTTACATAATTCGGCAGTGGTGGAGGCAGCCAACACTTTTATTCTAGAGTATAGACTCTTAACCATATATTTATTATCTATCTATTGAAATCTGACTATGGTTAAATGATGCATACTTTTTCCCCTCAGAATTTAATACTTGAGTGTTACGTCTGATGAGAATAACATTCAATAAATATTTATTGAGCACATGTGAAAGGACCGATTCTGGTACCAGTCTGCCAGATTCAAATCCGTAATCCTGAGTGACCTTAGATAGGTCACTTAATCTCTCCAGAGTTCGGTTTCTTTGCTTGCAAAATGGGGAGAGTGAAAAAAGCAAGTACCTTCTTGGACTGAGGTGGAAATTAAGGAGCTAATTTGTATAAAGTGCAGCCTGGCAGCCAGTAAGATTATGTACATGATAGCGACTGATTTCTTCTTCTCCTTCATCACTATCATCATCAATATAACTATTAGGGCTACATGTCAGGACAGGAAATCCAACAGTAAATAACACAACAAAAACCTTGCTCTAATGAAATTAACATTCTAAGTCCTGGTATACTCCGTTTTAACAATCTCATCCCGTTGTTTCCATTTGTTAAAGATGTATCAGAGCTTTTCTGCAAAATTAGAATAATCATACCTACCCCAGAGATTGTCAAGAGGATAAAATGAGTTAGTACCTATAAAAGTTTGGAACAGCGCCATGTACATAAACGCACTCAATGCACATTAGTGGTTTAAATTTGTATCCGTGCTGTGGGTGTTATGGTTTGATGTCACTGTCTTGATTCTTTCTGAGTTCCTGTAATTTGTTGCTATAGTGATTTTCCATAGCATTTTCTCACAGCTACCTTGCCTCCGCAAAGAACTGCTTTTGAAATTAAGCGTATCTTTCAGTTTCTTATGGCTTCCAATAACACAGTGGTTTGCTAAAGTAAAAACAAAGATTGCTCCCCAAACAAAAAAAAATATACTAAAACTGAGGGAAAATATACATAACAGCTCAGGTAGGTAAATAATCTGGCTTTTTAAAAACAGCTAGCCAATTAAAATTAGATTGTTGCATCACAGAGAGTTATCTGAATGTCTCAAGACAGGAATTTTGGAATAAGACCAATCTGAGTTCATTTCCAAGCTCCCCTGAGACTCCCTCTCTGGACCTGCCAGGGTTATTGCAAAGAGTAAATGAGACTTTAGGAACAAAGTGAGTAGCCTGCCTTCTTCCCTCCTTCACACTACGTGATGCAATTGTAAATGTGCCTAAAAAATTCTTGAATTCTTAGTGAAAGAACATCTGCTGGATCTCTAAGAAGAAGAAAGTGAAGGGCAACATAAATGGTATTTTTTTTAAAGGGTCTGTATACATGTATGTGCTGGGGATGTAGCTCAGTGATAGAGAGCATGCTTTGCATGTATGAGTGTCGAAAGTTCTGAAAGAGATGGGAATACCAGATCACCTGACCTGCTTCTTGAGAAATCTGTATGCAGGTCAGGAAGCAACAGTTAGAACTGGACATGGAACAACAGACCGGTTTCAAATAGGAAAAGGAGTACGTCAAGGCTGTATATTGTCACCCTGCTTATTGAACTTCTATGCAGAGTACATCATGAGAAACACTGGACTGGAAGAAACACAAGCTGGATTGCCGGGAGAAATATCAATAACCTCAGATATGCAGATGACAGCACCCTTAGAGCAGAAACTGAAGAGGAACTCAAAAGCCTCTTGATGAAAGTGAAAGAGGAGAGTGAAAAAGTTGGTTTAACGCTCAACATTCAGAAAACAAAGATCATGGCATCCGGTCCCATCACTTCATGGGAAATAGATGGGGAAACAGTGGAAACAGTGTCAGACTTCATTTTTGGGGGCTTCAAAATCACTGCAGATGGTGACTGCAGCCCTGAAATTAAAAGACGCTTACTCCTTGGAAGAAAAGTTATGACCAACCTAGACAGCATATTCAAAAGCAGAGACATTACTTTGCCGACTAAGGTCCGTCTAGTCAAGGCTATGGTTTTTTCCAGTAGTCATGTATGGATGTGAGAGTTGGACTGTGAAGAAGGCTGAGCGCCGAAGAATTGATGCATTTGAAGTGTGGTGTTGGAGAAGACTCTTGAGAGTCCCTTGAACTGCAAGGAGATCCAACCAGTCCATTCTGAAGGAGATCAACCCTGGGGTTTCTTTGGAAGGAATGATGCTAAAGCTGAAACTCCAGTACTGTGGCCACCTCTTGCGAAAAGTTGACTCATTGGAAAAGACTCTGATGTTGGGAGGGATTGGGGGCAGGAGGAGAAGGGGATGACAGAGGATGAGATGGCTGGATGGCATCACTGACTCGATGGATGTGAATCTGAGTGAACTCCGGGAGTTGGTGATGGACAGGGAGGCCTGGCGTGCTGCGATTCATGGGGTTGCAAAGAGTCGGACACGACTGAGTGACTGAACTGAACTGATATACATGTATGGGCTTCCCCGGTGACTTAGTGGTAAAGAATCCGCCTGCAGTGCAGGAGACCTGGGTTTGATCCCTGGGTCAGGAAGATCCCCTGGAGGAGGGCAAAGCAACCCACTCCAGTATTCTTGTCTGGAGAATCTCATGGACAGAGATGCCTGGTGTTGCAAGGAATCCTCGGGGTCACAAAGAGCTGGACACAACTGAAGTGACTGAGCATGCACGCATGAATATACAGGTACACACTGCTATATTTAAAATAGATAACCAGCAAGGCCCTACTGTACAGCAAAGGGAACTCTGCTCAGTGTTATGTGGCAGACTGGATGGGAGGGGAGTTTGGGTAAGAACGGATACATGTATATATATGGCCGAGTCCACCTTCGTTGTCCACCTGAAACTATCATGACATTGTTAATCGGCTATATTCCAATATAAAATAACAAGTTAACAAAAGTTTTAAAGAGTCTATATAGAAAATTCATTAATTTCAAAGCAAGGGGGTTTCTTTCAGTGAGAATCCCTACACAGAAAAGAGGCTATAAAATGGAATGTGGCAAGAGCCACCTCTGTGACTTTGCGGGAGTCAATTAATCTCTCCTTAGTTTCCTTAATTCAAATTGGGCTTGGTGATCACTCTACTTCAAAAAAGCAGCGAAGGCCTTTGAAGGAGAAGCTGCTGCATAAACGCGAGAAGGAATCGGGCCTCAAGAGCCATGCCCAGAGGGTTTCCTCTCCTGGTTTTAATTAAAAATGAAATTAAGAATTCTTTCAGATTATATCAGCCTTTTAAGAAGGCAAAAGAAGGTCAATGATTTGTTAAGCATCTTCTTTCTTCTTTTAATGGTGCATTTCCCAGATTACATCATGTGAACAAAGCTCAAATTTTCTTTCAGGATTCACAGATTTGTGGCAGCATGGATATAAGATGTGGGGCACGGAGTGAGAAGCCACGGTGAATGAGAGGGATTACGGCTCCTGAGAGCTGAAGCCTGTCTGCTGTGGGAAAGCCCCCACTGGAGTCCTGGCTCTCCCCTTGACTACATCAAACCCCACCCTCCGCCAAGTTGTTGGGATACTTAGAATCAAGTATTCATACAAATGGAAAGTGCGTGGCTACTAATCCGTGCTCCAGAGTAGCTATCATTTTGTCTGCATTCCTAAAAAGGTACACATGGGCTAGAAATATTGCTATGTAAGTAGACTAAAAAAAAATATATGAGGTCACATAAGGGGCTCCCCAAGTGGTGCTAATGGTAAAGAACCTGCCTGCCAACGCAGGAGACATAAGAGATGTTGGTTCAATCCCATGGAAGAAGGCATGGCAGCCTATTGTAGTATCTATGCCTGGAGAATCCCACGGACAGAGGAGCCTCACGGACCATAGTCCATAGGGTCACAAAGAGTTGGACATGAATGAAGTCATTTAGCATGCACATGTGTGCTTCAGAAATATGCCATCTTTTATGGGGAAACTAAATGTAATAGTAAAAGGGGAAACATATGACTTTGCCAGTGGTAGCAAGGAGGATGCTGCCCTTAAGAATGATAAAAGAAATGAACATCCACAGCTTTCTCATGGCATCTGGGCATACACCTGTGCTGATAAATATTCACCTGATTTGTGATAACACTAAAAATAAATATACATGAGCTCAAGGCTTTACAATAGAATAAGCACGTGAAAATAATAATGACTAACATACATGGTGCCTAGATAAAGACTCATTTTCTCCACTTCCCTGGATCCTCACAACAATCCTAAGAGGAGAACAGCCCAGATACGATCATTTTCCCCTTTTCTGGTGAGTGAAAGGTCAAAGGAAGGCCTCAAACCTGGACAGTCTGGACACAGTCCTTGGCTGTTCTATGACATTGGGTTGCCTTCGTCTCGAGGAAGAGACCTTCCCTCTACTCTGCCTCCCTGTCCTTCCATTGATTTTCCTTCTACAGAGCTTCAAATTCTTGAGGACAAACGTCTGTATATTCAAAGCTATGGTTTTTCCAGTAGTCATGTATGGATGTGAGAGCTGGACTATAATGAAGGGTGAGCATCGAAGAATTGATGCTTTCAAATTATGGTGCTGGAGAAGACCTTTGAGAGTCAAACCAGTCCATCCTAAAGGAAATCAACCCTGAATATTCTTTGGAAGGACTGATGCTGAAGCTGAATCTCCAGTACTTTGGGTACCTAATGTAAAGAGTCAACTCATTGGAAAAGACCCTGATGCTGGGAAAGATTGAAGGCAGGAGTAGAAGGGGATGACAGAGGATGAGATAGTTGGATGGTATCATTGACTCAATGGACGTGAGTTTGAGCAAATTCTGGGAGATGGTGAAGAACAGGGAAGCCTGGTGTGCTACAGTCCACAGGGTCGCAGAGCTGGACATGATTGAGTGACTGAACAATGAAATTGAGAACAAGAGTGCCGCCTGTCTTCAAGAAGAAGTGATGCAAACACTAACTAGTAGATACTCCAAGCTAGAAAATTCTTCCTCTTAAATCTGTCATAAGTACCACCTAGCCTATCTGATAATTAGTTCAATATCTATTCATATCTCTCCAACTCCATAGCTTCAGTTTAGTTCTTCATAATTTCAACCTTATTTGATATACAAACTAGTCTCCCTTCAAACTCTTCTCACACAGCAAAGGGATCTTTCTAAAAACATAAATTGGAGCTTCCCCAGTGTCTCAGTGGTAAATAATCCACCTGCCAATGCAGGAGACATAGGTTCGATATCTACTCTGGGAAGATCCCACACGTCACAGAGCAACTAAGCCCGTGCGCTGCAACTATTGGGCCTGTGCTCTAGGGCCCAGGAATCAAAACCACTGAAGCCTGCACCCTAGAGCTGGGACTCGAAAACAAGAGAAGCTCCTGAAATGAGAAGCCAGTGCCCCACAGCTAGAGAGCAGCCCCCACGCACTGCGACCAGAGAAAATCCCTTGTAGCTTTGAAGACCCAGCACAGCAAAAAAATAAAAAAGTTAATTTAAAAAACGCAAATGGAATTATGTCTTTATTCAGCATTAAACTCCTCAACAACTCCACACTGCTTACAGGACAGGTACCCAAATCCTCGGCTCGGCACATAACACCTTCTATGAGTTGCAGCTGCCCCTGCCTCCAACTTTATCACCCAGACAATGACCCTAAGCCACACAGAGCTGTTGGCTGTCCCAGGGTGTGCCCATGAGTTGCGGTGCACGGGCTTAGTTGCTCTGTGATGTGTAGGATCTTCCTGGACTAGGGATGGCACCTATGTCTCCTGCATTGGCGGGTGGATTATTTACCACTGAGCCACCGGGGCAGCTCCCATTTGTGTTTTTAGAAAGATCCCTCTGCTGTGTGAGAAGAGTTTGAAGGGAGACTAGTTTGCATATCAAATAAGGTTGAAATTATGAAGAACTATACTGCAGCTATGGAGAGGGAGGGGTATAAATAGATACTGAGCTAATTATCACGAGGCCTAACCCTGTGCTTTCGACTTGGGACACATTTCTTCCCTCATCTGACTGATGAACTAAGTGTCTTTGGGAAAACTTGAAGGAAGCAAAGGAAGAGTTAGATGATACTTCCTCCATTTACCCTTAGAAACTCACCTGTACTTTTATTATAACGTTATTGTGCATGGAAGTTATATTTGATTTTGAACTTATAGGCTTTGAGACAGGTAAAACGTTAATAGATTTTCTAAAATTTTATAAGGCATGGATGGTTGTCAAAGATAGGCCACCATAACTTTGGCTTATGGCTGAAGTCTTGTAACAGCCTTGTGGACCTATGAGAGATAAGGTTAAGTTCCCTACGAAGAATGGTTCTTATAAATACTAGAACTTGATGAAACAAGTTGTGAGTGGGGAACATTCCTCTGTGGGTGTGTGTGTGTGTGTGTGTGTGTGTGTGTGTGTGTTCACATCTCCACGGAAGGGACAACCTCAGAGCATGATTCCTCTCTTTGGTATCTCTTCTAATTGCCTGTTTTTAGTTACCTAGAGATTAAGTACACTGGAGAAACCAGGGGCCTTTAGCAAAGGAACCTCACAAAGTACAACAATGAATTCTTCATTTACATGGTCTTATTCACCTCCGAACCCCTAGCATTTAGGGAAATGCCTGGTGACCTAGTAGGAGTTCCTTGAAAATATACTCTTCGAGGAGTTGATGTTTTATGAACACGTAATGCTTCAGAGATGTTTCCTATCTAAAATCTGCCAACATATTTTAGCTAGACTTCATCTGGTTTATCTCAACCTCTTTTTATCAGTTATAGTATAACAATAATTAGGACCATCTATGTAAAAAGACAAATGAAAACATGTCAATATGTTGAGAAAACAGGCAAGGATATGATATTCCTTGCCCCAGGAACATTAAAAGCTGAATCACTTAACATTTTCTCCAAGAAGAAAAACCAATTACATCAAAAACTCCATTTTTTTTTTTTTTAAAGAAAAAGATAGATTTTTTTCTTTAAAAAAGCAAGAGCCTCACAGAAACACCATTTGTTTTTCATAGAGCTTCAAATTTTAGTCTGATACCAGGCTCTGCCCATTTCTTGCTTTTGCAGGGTCTGAAAAGTCAATTACTCTAAACAATCTGCGGCCTTAGGAGCTGACGCTTTGCCAAGTAATTTAAAGTGCTTTGCTACGGAAAACTTACAGTTTCTCTCTTTTCTTTGAGATGATGCTATGGCAGTAAACTGTGTATACAGCTAATTCATCCCTGGATATTTGCTATTAGTTCAAAGAGCTGCGAACTTGGGTATTTAAAAGGCAGAGAATACAGATGCTTGACTCCTGGCTTTTGCTGACTTGCCTCCATTCTTCCAAATGTTGATCAGAGATGAGCTGGTACCCAGGGAAAGGTGCTTCACAGGCTAACTTTCACAGAAGTAGCTTTCATTGCCATCTAAGACTATAACTACAATTATCAATGTGGGCATACTTCTGAAATACACTGTGGGAAATTTTCAAATGCCCTGAAAAATATACATTAAAACATACTGCAACTTAAAGATGAGGCATTGCTTCAACATTTCTGGTTGGCCTTTTCAATTTACACCTTTGTAAAAAGTTGCCTTTAGTATAACATTTCGCACTTTGTCAATGCTTGACAAAATTTGGTTGGATGAATCGACAGATATTTTCTTACAATATTCTTTTACGGCAAAAGATCCCTAAATATTTTTACTTAACCATGAGTAGAAGTAAGAGTCCATTGTTGATGAAGACAATGGATTTGGGATCTTCATCATTAACAGAGTTGGCTAAGGGCTTGTCTATTTAAGTTATTGTTGGCTACGGGCTTGTCTAAGTTCCTGCCTACCTCTGATGTTCTCTAAGTTATTCAAGGTCACAGTGGAAAAAGCAAGGGAGGGTGTCGTAAATGGAACTAGAATCTTTGAACTTGTCCCCAGAATTACTGGCTGTATTTCAAGAAACATCGGCGTGGTATTTCCCACTGGAGAGAAAGCAAATAATCTCTGAAAGGGACTGCCCAGTCTTCATGAAGAACTGAGAGCTACCGAATCAATCTATAGTATAGACAGTGACCATTAAGAAAACTGAAGGTGAAAGTGAAGGACGCAAAATGAGTTCTAGGCCATCATCTGTTTCCAAGCACAGATTCGTTCATTCAGGGAGCTATTTTATACCCCTCCTAAAAACTGAGAAAAGCACAGCTTGAGTCACGACCTGTTCCTGAGACAGGTATCTGTTTGCTTATCACTAGATCTTATTTCCACATGTACTTAGGCACTCAATAATTCTGAGCTCCTGCTGTGCCAGACTGGGCTAATTGTTAGGGATATAGCAGTGAACAAAACAGATGCCGTTTCACTCACTGACCTTGCAGTCCAGAATGTGAGAGAGCCATTTGGTTTAAAAATCACATGTACATTTATAAATTGCTTGAGTCAAATGGGAAAAGAGAGAGCAACTAGAGCAGGGGACCTGATTTTCTCTTTGAAGGAGCTTCTCCACCAAAGTACAAGTTAAACTTAGACCTAAGATGACCAGCAGTTCATCAGGCTAAGTGTAAAAAGAGCTTTTTGATTTGAGGAAAGAGCATGTGTGAAGCACCTGAGATAGGAAGAGATTTAGTGCATTTCATAAAGAAAAAGAAGGCTGGTGTGAGCAGTGTGGTCAGCAGAGAGCAGTGACATAAGATGTCTAAGAGGCAGGCAGGCAGGGGCTAGATCATGCACGGCCTGGATGCTATGCTAATGACTTTGCATTTTATCTTAATGCAAAGGTGAGAGAGCGCACTGATCTGTATTTTTAACAGATCACTTGGGCTGTACTGAGAATAAAACAGGAGGACAATAGTGGAAGGAGTGAGACCTATTAGGGGACTGTTATAGGTGACGGAGGCTTGGGTTAAAGTGGTGGAAAGAGAAGTGAAGGAGAATCAGTACATTTGAGATCTATTTTAGAGGTAGGATCATCGTGTATTTAAGGTAAGGTATTTAAGGTATTTAAGATCGGATGATGGGGGTGAGGGAAAACAAAGCGTGCAGCGTGATTTTCAAGTTTTGGCTTGGGCAACGGGGTAAATGTATGTGTCCTTCACTGAACTGGAGAAAAGTGGAAGGGGGTAAGAATTTCAGCGTATGGGTGACAATACTACTGAAATGGATATGTGTGTGTGTGTTATTCTTTTCTATAGATAAATAAGGAAAAATATGGAAAAAGAAGGAAAGAAGAGGGAAAAAGAAGGGGACAGAATGATAATAAATAGAAAATAGAATTCCCAAGGGGAAGATGGAGGGTGGGGGTTGGGACTGGTGGGGGTCAGGACTGCTAAGGGAGTGTAATATGAAAAATACATATTCAATGTTACAGTAATTTTTTTTTTTAATTTGGGAACAATCCCCTATGGTTTTCATCATGCAGATTACAGAAAGTAAATGGAGTAGAATCATTTCTGGTGGGTCTACACAAAGGTGGACTGTCATCCACTTACTGGTGAGTGTTTAAGAAGGGATGTATCAAAACCCCCAGGGGAATGCAAGGAATGTGACTTTGTGTTCATAGAAAGAACATGGGTTAAAAAAAAAAAAAAAGATTCATTGACATTGAGCTAGAAGAAGGGAGATGAGAAGGCAGGATAAAAATAGAGATAGGAAAGACAAAGAGAAATGGGTGGATTTGGCCAGCAAGCAAAGATGTCTCTGCCACCATGCCTACGCCAAAGCAGGTACTAATGGTCACCTGGGTGTGAATCCCAGCCCGGCCACACAGTGGAGGGTGATCGCGGGCATGTCAGGTACCCTCTCAAGCCTTGATTTTCGTACTTGTAAAGCAAAGATAATGATAGCATCTACATCATAAGGTGACTGTCAGGGTTAGCAGAAATAATTCACAAGAAGTGCTTAACAACACTCCTGGCTCAGAGGAAGAGCTCAATAAATGTTAGCTGCCTTAACATAGCTGACTGTTTATAGATGCATAATTACTAGAAAGTCATCATTCTAGCCTGCCTCCTCACTTCCGTGTGGTGATTTTGCCCTTTTAGCTTCAAAATCATATAGTTCACTGTATCAAGAAATAGATTTATAATATGAAGAACTTTTTCAAAGAGCAAAGCTGTTAGGCTTTGCTTGTTGCAAATTAGTGAAAATGCCCTAGCATAGCCAAAAATATGTTTCTCATTTATTTCTAGAAATGTTAGATATAATTTAAAATTTGGTATTTAACTCCTCTCAAGAGGCAAATCATTGACTTCTAAACTTCTTCTTTGAAAACCTCCAAGAACTGAGATGATGTTCTAAGGAGATCTTATTCACTACGAATCACTCAAAACATCTATGTTTTCTCTGTCATAATAATATTATGAAGCCATGTGAAGATATTCTGTCAGAAAACGTAACAACACAAGCACCACATTCCATGTAGAAATATTACAATTGAGATCTTCCCATTTTGTACTAAATTGGAACTATCTTATGAAACACTGTATTCTCTTTTTCTTTCTGTAGCTGACTGGCTGCTACAGGAAGATAGGATTTTATTGTTTGTTATAAATATGCTTTAGAATTATAATGTAGAATTATGTCTAACCTTTAGACTTAGAACAATTTACAAATTTTTGTAGAAAAACTCAAAACATTCTATGATCAAATCTGAACTCCACATTTATTGAGGGAATTGCCTTAGCTGCTCTGACTTTAATTTTCTTATATAAAATGGCAGTTACTAAGTAAGACAACTGATGTAAACACCTATCATTACAACATACTGTAGAGGTGAAGATTATATCCTTTGTGGTTAGTTAGCACCGACTAGTTCTGTAGTTTTGGATGAGTTAATACCTAAAGGAGTCAGTTAAATGATGACATTAATTTAATAATTTAGTTAAAATATGAAACGGCAATAATAGTATCAACTTCTTAGTCAATGTGATGCATGGAGCAGAACATTACTATTTAAAATGTACTAATCCAGAATGCAGTTCTCTTTGAACCTTCCGTATGAGGGAAAGGGTGCTAATTAAATTCCAAAATGAATTCTTTGGGAAAAATATAATTAATGCCTTCTTAACAATGCATGGGGACTGAGAACATTTGGAGCATTGTGTGATCACATGTAAGGGCTCTCTGATCACACTAGGAGATCAATGCTCTCCATGTCTCCCCCTGCCCCATGGGAGCAGAACGGCTCTCTACCCCGAGGAAGCTGTAGGGTGCAGAGTAGCGGGCAGAGGCGGATTCTACCCGTTCGTCCTCGTGGAAGCACATGCAACCGGAGAAGATGAAGTGAGAAAGCGCATGCAGTACCTGGTCATCTCAGAGTCGGGGAGCAGGCCTAGGTGGTAGTGGGGGTAGGGAGCTGAGAGAAGGAAGCTTTTGTCACACTCAACAGGGGAATAGTGCCTGGGAGAAGCAGGCTTATCACACAGTTTGTTCACAGTGCTGTAAACGGGTTCCGGAGGCCTGGTGATACAAGAGAAAGAGATGCAGGGTTAGTGCTCACACTGAATGACAGGCTGGTGCAGCATCTTACCATAGGCGACAGCAAATGCCTCAAACAATGCCACGGGCTTCATGAGGCCTGAGTGAAGAGGCTCTCCACAAGCAAGTCCTTGGGTTAGAAATCACAGCTTTGGCTGACATGTGGCATGACTAAAAGTCAAGTGTCAGATACCTCAATAGAGTCGCAGAAAGAGACACGCGTGCGTGCTCAGTCGTGCTCGACCCTGGGACCCCCCAGACTGTAGCCCGTCAGGCTCCTCTCTCCATGGAATTTTCCAGGCAAAAATACTGGAGTGACTTGCCATTTCTTCTTACTCCAGGGAATCTTCCTGACCCAGAGACTGAACCCATGTTTCCTGCATTGGCAGGCAGATTCTTTCTCCTGGGAATCCCAACAGAGTCGTAATCAACCTTTAAATACCGTATCTTTTTAGATAAGCCTGTCTGAAAGGCCAAAATTTGGGACTCTCTGACATGGCTCCTTCTTACACTGGAATCTTATCTTAAATGTGAATTTCACATAGACTTTCTCTGGCCACACTGGCCAGGACACCTTGAAATTTTTCAGAGCACCTATTCATATTTTATGATAATCTTTTCTCAGCATAAAATAACCTTTTTAATATTTTCTTTAATTTTTTTATTATCACTCTCACTACACCATAATTTCTATGAGCAGAGAGACTACATTTTTTTTAACCACTTACAGTACAGTGTGGCACATAATGTGTTGACCACATGTATGAATGAATACATGAATACAACTTCCTATATTTATTCTGCGATATTTTTGCTTGGTGATTTGTGGGGGGTGGTTGGCTTTACCTAAGAATCTAACAGGTTCCTCCGTATATTTATTCATAGTGTGCTCCCTGACCCCTAGAGTTGACTTCAGAGAGTTTTCCACAAGGAAGATTTTAGTAACATTTCTATTAAGGGAATTCATCTAGGGATACTGAAACATTACCTAAAATAGCAACATTTTTATATCTGTTATTGACAAACATGCATATTATGATCAGACAAAAATTTCTATAGTTTCTGGTCAAAGATCCATATTAAAAAAAAAAGTTTCACAACTCTCTTCTCCATTTTTTAAGCACATGGTCTGAAAGTACTTTCAATATCTTTCCATTATGTAAGAATGAAAAGATGGGTATTGAAATGAATGGTCTATGAGCAGTCAGGGTCATGGACCCAGAAAGTGTAGCCTTAGCTGGGAAGGTAAGGAGCAAGTCAGGAAACTGGGCCATGTCCAGAGTCACACTCAGCGGGGGCAAATTGCATCTCCTGGGGTCACAAGACACTGGAGGCAGCAAGTGGTGGTCACGAGCCCGGGCAGAGGCAGAGGAAGTGAGCTCAGTGACGGCACGGTCTGTGCTTCTGTAGCTCCAGCCCTCAGTGTGGCTCCTCCCATGTAACAGGCGCTAATTCAGTGCGGACAGAGAATGGAGAACGGGGAAGAAAAGAGGGTAAACCAAGCATTACAAATGAACTACCTAACATAATATTGCTGTGGCCAATCATGGGATGTCAGCGTAGACATAATGTCTAGAGACCTGGAGTCTGGATTCTTTTTCAACACAAAGCTTTCCATGACACAGAAGGAGGTTCCTTGGCGTGTTTATTTTGTGTAACACAGTAGAGGGGCTGAGGAGGACTCCAGAGGCCTATCTGTCCCATGGAATAACGACCTCAGTGGGAAAACGAAGTACTTTACAGTGGAGTCGGCTTGTTCTATCCCAGTGGCTGTAACATTTACAAGAAGAATTAAAAGTTTTTTAAATAAAAGAGCCAGACTTATTAGGGAATCTATCCTTCAATAAGACAACTGCTCTGTTTTAAGAAAAATCCAGTAAGTTCATAAATTTCTGTTTATCAATTTAAACATATATATAATTTATACTGGTAAATACAGCGCTTAAAAGAGGCAACTGCAAATGATCCTTAAAAACTGTTCTTTTTTTTTTAATACGATATTTTTCTCTTTCTGACTTGTTCACTCTGTACAACAGGCTCTAGCTTCATCCACCTCACTAGAACGGACTCAAATGCATTCCTTTTTATGGCTAAGTAATATTCCACTGTATATATGTACCACACCTCTTTATCCATTCATCTAATGATGGGTATCTAGATTGCTTCCATGTCCCAGCTATTGTAGACAGTGCTGCTAGTAAAACAGTACTGATGAAGCTATTTGCAGGGCAGGAATAGAGACACCAACATAGAGAACAAACTTTGGACACAGCGAGGGAAGGAGAGGGTGAGACAAATTGAGAGAGTAGCATTGAAACACATACACTAGTGTATATAAGTTCAGCTCAGTCGCTCGGTCATCTCCGACCCCGTGACCCCATGGACTGCAGCACGCCAGGCCTCCCTGTCCATCACCAACTCCCAGAGTTCACTCAAACTCACGTCCACTGAGTTGGTGATGCCATCCAGCCATCTCATCCTCTGTCATCCCCTTCTCCTCCCACCTTCAATCTTTGCTAGCATCAGGGTCTTTACAAATGAGTCAGTTCTTTGCATCAGGTAGCCAAAGTATTGGAGTTACAGCTTTAGCATCAGTACTTCCAATGAAGATTCAGGACTGATTTCCTTTAGGATGGACTGGTTGGATCTCCTTGCAGTCCAAGGGACTCTCAAGAGTCTTCTCCAACACCACAGTTCAAAACCATCAATTCTTCAGTGCTCAGCTTTCCTTATAGTCCAACTCTCACATCCATACATGACCACTGGAAAAACCATAGCTTTGATTAGACAGACCTTTGTTGGCAAAGGAATGCCTCCACTTTTGAATATGCTATCTAGGTTGGTCATAACTTTTCTTCCAAGGAGCAAGCGTCTTTTAATTTCATGGCTGCAGTCACCATCTGCAGTGATTTTGGAGGCCCCCCCCCAAAAAAAATCTCTTTCTGTTTCCACTGTTTCCCCATCTATTTGCCATGAAGTGATGGGACCAGAGGCCATGATCTTTTGTTTTCTAAATGTTGAGTTTTAAGCCAACTTTGTCACTCTCCTCCTTCACTTTCATTAAGAGGCTCTTTAGTTCTTCTTTACTTTCTGCCATAAGGGTGGTGTCATCTGCATATCTGAGGTTATTGATATTTCTCCCGGCAATCTTGATTCCAGCTTGTGCTTCCTCCAGCCCAGCATTTCTTATGAAGTACCCTGCATATAAGTTAAACAAGCAGGGTGACAAATACAGCCTTGACGTACTCCTTTTCCTAACTGAAACCAGTGTGTTGTTCTATGTCCAGTTCTAACTGTTGCTTCCTGACCTGCATATAGGTTTCTCAAGAGGCAGGTCAGGTCGTCTGGTATTCCCATCTCCTTCAGAATTTTCCACAGTTTATTGTGATCCACACAGTCAAAGGCTTTGGCATAGTAAATAAAACACAAATAGATGTTTTTCTAGAACTCTCTTGCTTTTTCGATAATCCAATGGATGTTGGTAATTTGATCTCTGGTTCCTCTGCCTTTTCTGAAGCCAGCTTGAACATTTACTTTAAGTTCAGGGTTCATGTACTGTTGAAGCCTACCTTGGAGACTTACTTTGCTTTGAGCATTACTTTGCTAGCGTGTGAGATGAGTGCAACTGTGTGGTAGTTCAAGCATTCTTTGGCATTGACCATATATAAAATATATAGCTAATAGGAAGTTGCTGTATAACAAAGGGAGCTCAACATGGTACTCTGGAACAATCTAGGGGTTGGAATGGGGTTAGGGGGAAGTTCAAAGGGAGGGACATATGTATACTTATGGCTGATTCACACTTTTTTATGGCATAAGCCAACACAATATTGTAAAGCAATTATCTTCCAATTAAAAATAAAAATTTAAAAGTATTTTTATCAGTTTTTATAGATAATTCACTGATACTTTTTTAAAAAATTTATTTTTAATTGGAAGATAATTGCTTTATAATATTGTGTTGGCTTCTGCCATACAGCAATGTGAATCAAGGTTTTTTTTTAAATCAGTTTATGTAAGTAATTCATGGGCTTCCTAGGTGACTCAGTAGTAAAGAATCTGCCGGCCAGTGCAGGAGACAGAACATGCGGGTTCAATCACGGGGTCCGATGGACTTCCTAGAGGTGGAATTGCAACCCACTCCAGTATTCTTCCCTGGAGAATCCCATGGACAGAGGAGCCTGGCGGGCTACCAGTCCACAGGGTGGCAAAGAGTTGACAGAAACTAAGCACGCACACACACGTAATTCACACAATGTGAAGTTATGTAAAAGAAAACGCACTTTCAGTTAGCCATTGAAATACATCTCTTAAAACAGTCAGATTGAATATTGTTCATGATTTGTGCACAGAGAGTTGGTTTTGCTTTGTTGACATAATCAGCTTTATGAAGATTAACATATATTTCCCATGGTTTTAGAGACAGAAAGATGCATGATTCTGATTAGACAAAGTCACCTTGGAGATCACAGTCTGATTTGTACCTAAAATGTGCTGTCTGCACAAAAATTCAGCTTGGGAAAAGTGTTGTATTAAATAGGCTGCATAAATATGAATTAAATAAGAAATGAAGAGACAGGTATGAACTCTATGGGAATTATTCTGGGTAGGTTATCACAAGAGGACCTGCTTTTATTCTTCAATTTTCCACCCTGAAACAGTGCTACTGTGGCAGAGATGGCTGGATAGCTTCCCATTCATTTTACTTATTTTTTAACCCGTTTTTTCTCATTAGTGGAAATCAAAACTTTCATTGGTCACTTTTCCGGTAATAAAGATTTTTATTTCTGTTTTGTAGGTAGATGTGGCTCTGGGATTTGTGAGATGGCTGCTTAAAGGGAAGCTGACTTAGCTGAGACCCCTGCAGTTTTACTCTCTCCCTCTTCCTCCCTCTGCTGACCTGGAATCCAGATACAGTTGCTGGAGCTTCAGCAGTCTTCTTGGACCATGAAGCAGCCTTGACGATGAAGGAAAACAATTCAGAGAGTAGAGCATATTGGTAGAGCTTGTGTCACTGGTGATGTAGAGTGATAGTATACCACCTCTGGACTACCTATTTCTGGATATTTTTGTGTGTAAAAATAAACAATTGATATCTTGTTTATGCTATTTGGACCATAAAAAATGCTAAGTACTGAGAATAGATGCTTTCAAACTGTGGTGTTGGACAAGACTCTTGAGAGTTCCTTGGACTGCAAGGAGATCAAACCAGTCCATCCTAAAAGAAATCAGTCCTGAATATTCATCGGAAGGACTGATGCTGAAGCTTGAATACTTTGGCCACCTGATACAAAGAGCTGACTCATTGGAAAAGACCCTGATGCTGGGAAAGAATTGAAGGCAGAAGGAGAGGAGGATGACAGAGGACAAGATGGTTGGATGGCATCACCGACTCGATGGACATGAGTTTAAGCAAGCTTCAGGAGATGGTGAAGGAGAGGGAAGCCTGGCATGCTGTAGTCCATGGGGTCGCTAAAAGTTGGGCATGACTGAGTGACTTCACCTTCCCTTTTCACTTTCATGCACTGGAGAAGGAAATGGCAACCCACTCCAGTGTTCTTGCCTGGAGAATCCCAGGGACAGAGGAGCCTGGTGGGCTGCCGTCGATGGGGTCGCACAGAGTTGGACACGACCGAAGTGACTTAGCAGCAGCAGCAGAGCAACTGAACAAAAACAACAATTTTTTGTTATATAAATAGTACCTAATATTAACGGATATTTGTTTGTCGTTTAGTTGCTAAGTCATGTCTGACTCTTTGCGACCCCATGGACTGCAGCCTGCTAGGCCCCTCTGTCCATGGGATTTTCCAGCAGGAACACTGGAGTGTGTTGCCATTTCCTTCTCCAGGGGATCTTCCTGATCCAGGGATCAAACCCACATCTCCTGCACTGGCAGGTGGATTCTTTACCATTGAGCCACCAGGGAAGCCATTAACAAATATACTCTTACAAAATAAAAGCTGATTATCTAATACAAAGAAATAACTATAAATAGGACCTACCATAAGGTGCTAATATATTTAATTCTGTCAGCAGTCCAAATAACACTTTCTTTATACACAGAAAAATTTAAAGAATGCTATTTTCTTACTATATAATTTAGAACCCATGGTTGTTTAGAGAACTCATTGCATCTTTATTTAAAAAAATACATACATAAAATGGTAGCTAATCTAAACTGCAAGCACAGGGCCTAAGAAAAAAGGAATCAATGACTTTTTTCAGGCCATAAAACATTTTCATGGTGATGTCATTTCAGTAACATTGTACTTTCTTTCGGCCTAGAGAGCTTATTCAATTTTCTCAGTCTGATATTGTCTCCATAGACCAAGAAAATGATGTTACCAATTTTCTTCTAGTTTTTTCATTTTTAACCTCAGTAACACTACATTTGGAGACAAATTATGAGAATTAAACCTGTTTAATACATATATACCTTAAGAAAAAAAAATCCTACCTGTATGGTACTCAACTAAGTAATAGACAATATTTTACTATCTGACCTCTATAATAAAATTAAGACCAAAAACATGAGGCCCAATACATTGTTCAGTACCGAACTCATGATTCTTTTCCCTATATTTTTGGGAACCATTTCAGGAACATAATATTATTTCACAGATCACATATTTAGAAGATTTGGCATTTGGGACAGCCTTAAGTGTCTTAGATTTTAGAAAGTCACTTCCAGAATTGTTTCATAGTGAATTGATTCCTTAAGCTTAACTACTCTTGATTCAAAGTTTTATCAAAGTCAATTAAAAGAGATACACCTACTGATGTTGCAGGCTCATTTTTACCTGTAGACCAGCTTTCATTCCTTTTCTATTTTTTAAAATATTATTTTATAAAGTCACTGGATAAAGAATGGGAAGCCCATGGTGGCTCAGACAGTAAAGAATTTGCCTGCAATGGAGAAGACCCGGGTTCAGTCCCTGGGTTGGGACAAAGAGTAGACATATTAAACCCAGTTTCTTTTCTTTTCTTGATTGCACGAAGTCTTGATTCCTCAGAAGACAGGTAGATGAAAAAACAACAACAAAAAAAACCCCAAAACATAACAAAAACTCTCAACAGACTTGACAAAGACATCTTAAAATACTGACATGTCCTCTTGCAACCAAGTAACTAAATTAAAAATATCGGAGAGAATCTCCTTTCAGATGACATAAAAATACGGTTCACATTTGAAGATTTCTGTCTGCTGGCTTTATTACAGTTCTAGGATTCCATCATGTGTTATGTACTACATAAGCCATAGTAAAATACCCACCAATATCCTTCTATGCAAGTTACCGTCTTGAGCATACGGAATGGCTCTTTGAATGAATGGATGGAGAATGGTTAAAAAACCATTTTCCGTTGAGAGAAAAGACTCAATGAGAAAAAGACTTCTAACTCTTTCATGAAGCCCTAAGTTATTCTGAATCACCTAACTAGGTTTCAGATCATCATTAATTACAGGTAATAGAGAACGACAGAAACTCCGAAGTTGTCAGAAACTGACAGCTGTAAGTACTTGGTACGTACAGCTCATCAGCTCTCAGAGGGACGGCCTCGTGTATGTGCAAGTCTGGCCATAGCAATGCTTGCCCTCACTTCCTGTGAGACTCGCCTCAGAAGCCGGGGCCCCTCAAAGGCTTCACAGCTCTGAGCTTCACAAGGCTTAATGCCGGCAGTCAGCATTCCTGCTAGTTCCCTACAGTTATGTTCTCTATGACCTCTCTGCCAGACAGACAAGAAACGCCAATTTATGAGCTGACACTGGGATCTAGGTGGCAGGAACAGATGTCACCGTCACTGCCAATATATGCAGGAAAGAAGTGCCACGGGGAAATGACTCTGGGCAGTATGAATCAGCCAGACACAACTGAAAGGGCCTCTTCATCCCATTGCAAACCTCCTAGGTCAGAAGGTAATGAATACGGAAATGCAATCCAAGGTACCTACTGCCTCTCTTCATTCTGCTGATGTCCCCAGAAGGGGGGGAAACGCAGTTAGAGACATTAGTGGAATCTCTAAGAGAATTTATAAACAAATCATTTATCTTGCTGTCCACTTATCAGGGGCTGTGGATAAATGGCTTTGTACTCTCCAGTGCTGAGCCATCAGCATTTATTTGCATATCTATGGGTCTATAATTGCAGGCTCTTATAGCATATAATTAGTACACCCCAGCCCCGTGGTGATCTTTCTTTTCTCTGGACACCATTAGCACTTGCTATTTGTTCTGCTTTCTGGGGGCAGTTTTAATTGCTCATCCACAGTGAGGGAGGTGCTCATCCACAATGAGGGAGGTGCTTCACTCAACCTTATTTTAAGGAAAACCACCTTCCAGTAGTTACCTAGGGACATGAGAGCTGGACCATAAAGAAGGCTGAGCACTGAAGAATTGATGGTTTCGAATTGTGGTGCAGAAGAAGACTCTTGAGAGTTCCTTGGGCTGCAAGGAGACCAAATCAGTCAATCCAAAAGGAAATCAACCCTGAATATTCATTGTAAGGACTGATGCTGAAGCTGAAGCTCCAATACTTAGGTTACCTGATGTGAAGAGCTGACTCACTGGAAAAGACCCTGATGCTGGGAAAGACTGAGGGCAGGAGGAGAAGGGATGGCAGAAGATGAGATGGTTAGATGGCATCACTGACTCAATGGACATGAGTTGAGTAAATTCTGGGAGACAGTGAAGGACAGGGAAGCCTGGTGTGTTGCAGTTATGGGGTTTCAAAGAATTGGACACAACTTAGCAACTGAACAGTAACAACCCTGCCTGTAATCACCCTTGCCCATTTGCCCCACATGACTCCAACCCAGCTTACTCCCCTCCCTAGCCAAACTTTTTGGACCAGGGTTGGATCCCCAACTCTGCAACTATGAAAAAAGTCAAGGCCAATTGGATTCTGTGGAATGTGAATAAAGGGGGAGAAAAAGAAATTGTAAACTGGTAGCAGAAGGGAAAGATGCAGGCATGTAGAGAGAGGGTAGCCATAGCTGTGTCTATCTATTACAGAGCACCAGAGCAAAACTTGACAAAATTTTGTCGCAAAAGTATCTAGTAGTTTCTTAAATCCAAAGTAACAGTTTGGGTTCGTTCTTTAAGGGGACTATTGGGCTCATGCTACTGAATTTCTCTGTATATTTCATGTGCCATTGGCTGTATAGTGAAAGTCAACTATCACCTCCCACCGTATTTTCTTACTGAAGTTTAAGTTACATCTTTTGCTGGCAGTCAAACGAGTGAAAATTAAACAGGTAGCTTTGGTATTAATGTCCCTTTCAGAACACCTCAACTAGACTACACGGCTCAAGGATAAAAGACAAATTGCTTGGACCTTTATGTAATCCCATAGCCACCCGAGACTGATACCACGCTGATGTTTAAAAATTTGTTCCCTATGGATTCTTTTGCATTACTTTTATTCTCTGAAATATTGTATTAAAATATTATCATCTTAATTACTGCATCTTTGAGCGCCTCCTTATTTTGCACTTGATCTGTAATATTTACTTGTCTCACCCTAACTCCCAGGCCTGTGCTAGAGACAAGGTAAAAACAATGAGGATAATGACAGTGATGGTGATTGTAAATGCTCATCTGTGTTGCATCAGAAGATACAAGGTCAAAGGAATATGACTCACTTCTCTTAGAGTTACAGGAAGAGTGACTCATTTAATCAAGTTTTCCATGTCTCGATTAAATGCACTGCTCTCCAATCCCTCAGACAATCTCGGGCAGAGTTCTCACCTCATTACACTGTCATGTTTGGTGCACTGAGCTCTTTCCTTCTCTAAACTATTAGCTCATTGAAGATCAGCACCAAATCTCATTGATCTTTGTTTCCCCATAACTTTCCTGAGTGTAAGAAGGTATGAATGAAGCACTGTCAGGGAAAAGGAATAGAGCTGTAACAGAAAGTGTGATTAGTGCTTTTAATTCTCTCTTCCTGAACTACAGCTAAAAGGGAAGAGCCTAAAATTGCAGGAGGAAAGATTTGGGTTAAATATTTGTATAACTTTGATAATAAATATCTCTGTCATATAGATTGGTATGGATAAATCTGTAGGCCATTCAGATTTTCCACTCCTTATCCTGTTATAGCCTTCCCTGGCTGCCCAAAGTGGGCAAGAAATATCCAGACCCATGCCCTACATTAGCAGGCATGCTTGCAGGCTTAGCAGCTCAGTCGTGTCTGACTCTGAGACACTTTGGACTGTAGCTCGCCAGGCTCCTCTGTCCATGGAATTTTTCAGACAAGAGTACTGGAGTGAGTTGCCATTTTCCTCCTCCAGGGAATCTTCCCAACCCTGGGGATCAAATCCACGTCTCCTGTGTCTCCTGCACTGCAGGGGAATTCTTTACCAGCTCAGCCATTAGCAGTACATATACCCAAACTACATTAATAATGGCAGGTGGATGGCTGAGGGCTTGGAGTCCTAACATCTAGAATATTGCCTGCCATAACTTGGAGAAAAAGCTTTTCAAATCTTAAAATATATTCTCTTCTTTACATAAAGGACATTACATACTCTTCTTTACATATAATACATTGTTTTTTGAGCCAAGGATTTGGATCAGTTCAGTTCAGTTCAGTCACTCAGTTGTGTCCGACTCTTTGCGACCCCATGAATCGCAGCACGCCAGGCCTTCCTGTCCATCACCAACTCCCAGAGTTCACTCAGACTCACGTCCATCGAGTCAGTGATGCCATCCAGTCATCTCATCCTCTGTCATCCCCTTCTCCTCCTGCCCTCAATCCCTCCCAGCATCAGAGTCTTTTCCAATGAGTCAACTCTTCACATGAGGTGGCCAAAGGACTGGAGTTTCAGCTTTAGCATCATTCCTTCCAAAGAAATCCCAGGGCTGATCTCCTCCAGAATGGACTGGTTGGATCTCCTTGCAGTCCAAGGACTCTCAGGAGTCTTTTCCAACACCACAGTTCAAAAGCATCAATTCTTCGGTGCTCAGGCTTCTTCACAGTCCAACTCTCACATCCATACATGACCACAGGAAAAACCATAGCCTTTACTAGACGGACCTTAGTTGGCAAAGTAATGTCTCTGCTTTTGAATATGCTATCTAGGTTGATCATAACTTTTCTTCCAAGGAGTAAGAGTCTTTTAATTTCAGGGCTGCAGTCACCATCTGAAGTGATTTTGGAGCCCCCCAAAATAAAATCTGACACTGTTTCCACTGTTTCCCCATCTATTTCCCATGAAGTGATGGGACCGGATGCCATGATCTTCACTTTCTGAATGTTGAGCTTTAAGCCAACTTTTTCACTCTCCTCTTTCACTTTCATCAAGAGGCTTTTTAGCTCCTCTTCACTTTCTCCCATAAGGGTGGTGTTATGTGCATATCTGAGGTTATTGATATTTCTCCCGGCAATCTTGATTTCAGCTTGTGTTTCTTCCAGCCCAGCATTTCTCATGATGTACTCTGCATAGAAGTTAAATAAGCAGGGTGACAATATACAGTCTTGACGTACTCTTTTTCCTATTTGGAACCAGTCTGTTGTTCCATGTCCAGTTCTCACTGTTGCTTCCTGACCTGCATACAGATTTCTCAAGAGGCAGGTCAGGTGGTCTGGTATTCCCATCTCTTGAAGAATTTTCCACAGTTTATTGTGATCCACACAGTCAAAAGAAGCATTAAGAGATTGAATTTCAGGCCTGGGCTAATTAGACCTTAAAGGCAGAATTTGGGGAAGCCTAAACATAATTAGGGGAGAAGGAAATGGCAACCCACTCCAGTGTTCTTGCCCGGAGAATCCCAGGGACGGGGGAGCGTGGTGGGCTGCCGTCTCTGGGGTCGCACAGAGTCGGACACGACTGAAGCGACTTAGCAGTAGCAGCAGCAAACATAATTAGGAGATAAAACAGAAAAGTAAACTATGAGGCTCAACACGTGAATTTGACATTATAATGATAAGAATTAAGGAAGAGGCTGACTTGTCTTACACTGAACTTTAAGAAGAAAATTGTTTGCAATTTGGCAAAGGTATTATCAGCACGTTAAAGTCTGCCATAGAGATAACTGGAGAATGGATTGGTCTAGGTGATTTGTAAGAATCCATTCATTCCCCTAATTCTAAGCATCATCAGATTGGGCCCCCAAGGACTTCTTCCATTCCGGCCCTTGGAGTGGACGCCTATTTGCACCATATTCACTTAAGTTTTCCAAAACATAGCTTCCTCATTTTAACAATATTGAAGAACCTTCTCTTTATCCTGGCAAAGTTGTAACCTATAACATATTATAATTAATAAATAATATGTATTATATTATATATATAATTCAGGTTATACTCTGGTTTTATAATATATATTATATATTTATAATATATAATTATATATAATTCTGGTAATATAATTCTGGTATAACATAATACCAGGATTAAGTTATTATGAAGCAGTGTGGTGAGTGTACAGAAACAGAGCTAGGTTTGGATCCTGGTTCTCCAAATTCTACCCGGGTGAATTTCTGCTGTCACTCCTCCGAGCCTCAGCATCCTCATCTATAAAGCAGTACAGCAATCTCAGTCTGAGGGGGTCTGTGAGGAACAGAGGAAGAAGGGCTGTAAACTGAGCTCGGCCTGGCACTCACTGCGGGCTCACTAAATAGTGGCCGCGTTGTCTTATTACCTTCAGGCACTCAGGCTCACAGAGAAGCAAAGCCTCAGAAAATGCTCCTCCCACTCTAATGCAATGTGGAAGCAAGTACCAACCAGTGGTTTCAGTATCAGAAAAGAAACTGCATAACAGTGCCTTCTACAGGTCACTTATGCTCTTGATTGTAAAGGTACTTGACCCTGTATCTGAGCCACGTGAGGGCGATGCTCAGTTTTTCTGAAGTTCTCAATTATTTTCATTGCCCCTAACAAGGTATCAGCTCCATCTCTAAGCCTGAATTCACGCCTGCGCTTTCATAATGATTTACTTTCCTGTGTCGCTCCCAGCTGTGGTGCCAGAGCACATTGTTGGGCCACAAGTAATTTTCACTGTTATAAATAATAGTCTAGGTACCATAATCTATGAATATTTACCGTTCAAAAATAGAAATTAGGATTGAGTCCCCATTTTCTCTATAAAAACATCACTCTCAGTTATATTTTACTATGTTTGCTTATCAAGGAGGGAAATGGCAGGCCATTTAAAGTCGTTTTAAAAGTTTTGAATTATTAAGTGCTTTATTTTCCTCGACAGAATGTTTGGGTTTCAGCAAAATTGGCCCCTTTTATGACAGTGGCTTATAAATGGTTCATGAGGGTTTTATTGGATTAAGATGTACAAAGTTGTTGACCTTGACAATGGTGACTATTAAGAGGCATATTTCTAAACAGCACCAGAATCACAGTACTGTGGTATTGGGTAAATGTCCAGCTACAATAGTGCTTTTGTGGCATTCCGAAAGATGTGAAACAAGTATTATCTAAGACACAAGATCAGTATGTCCAGACCAAGGTCCTTGAGATGCAGACTTGACTTGTTATAGGAAGGTTTCCTGGTGGCTCAGATGGGAAAGAATCTACCTGCAATGCAGGAGAACCAAGTATGACCCCTGGAAGATTCCCTGGAAAAGGAGATGGCAACCCACTCCAGTATTCTTGCCTGGAAAATTCCATGGACAGAGGAACCTGGCAGGCTATAGTCCATGGGATTACAAACAGTCAGACACAACTGAGTGACTAACATTTTCACTTTCACTTTTTTTTAACATAGTATTTAAATGCTTTTATTTTTTATAAACCTACTTTTAAAGATTTCTAAAAATTTTTTAAATGAACTCATGGGACAAAATGCCAATCTATAGAAAAAAAGTAGATTAAAAATTATATAGCATTTTGATGGAAAAAATTTTAAGCATACAATAAACAGAAGAAATCACACAAAAGACATGAGATTTGACTACCCAAAAATATAAAACCACTAAATAAAAAAACTGATAAGCAAGTAACAAGCTGGGAAAGATCTACTCAAATCTGTTTATCAATATTTTAAAGATGTTCCTACAACTGAATAAGAAAAAAAACCACAAACTTTCAATAGATGTTGCTAGTGCCCAATCATAAAAGAGGAAGTAAAAATGACAGATAGACACACACATATAAATGTCTAACCTCAGAAGGAATAAAAGCAATACAAATTAAATGATACTCTCCCCCTGCTTGTTTAATAAAAGATTTTCAAATCAATAAATCATAATTTAGTTGTGGTATGGTGAAATAGACATTCATATTGCTGGTGTTATGAAGTATAAAGCCCCCTTAAAACATTTCAAGAAAGCAACTTGGCAATATATTTCTGGAGTTTTAAGAAGTAATCCTACTCTTTGGTTCAGCAATTCTACCTCTAGTGTGCAATCTTAAGAAGACAAAAAAATTGAACAAAGGTTTCTACAGAGAGTCTTTGTGGTTCGTTATAAGAGCAGACCAGAACAAAAGGAGATGATCAAAATGTCCAACAAAGACATAAAGATATAGGACATAAGATACAGCCACATGTTTAGCCATTAAAGTTAATATTCATAAAATAGTTAATAATATAGGCAAATATTTTGTTGGAGTATAAAATTACATATACGGTCGTGGAAAGTGGGAGGTGCAAACACCTTATTCTCCGACCCCTTGGGAAAGAGGCTGGAGTTAAGATGCAAAAGAAAACACAGTGGAAAGTAGGACTCAGGTGAAGGGCTTGGCTGGGTGGAAGAGGGCTTTTTAGAAAGTGGTGACACACAGCATGTGCAAAATTAAAGAGGAATCTGAAAACAAGCCACATTTAGGGGATTTGTTAAAGGCCTGAGTAGGAGACAGACTTAAAAAGATAGGCAGGTCTTGAGCACAATTCTAATATTCACAGGCAATGGGAAGTCATGAGATTAGTGGGTACCGAATGCAGTTAAGTGAGTTTAATTATTTTTTGACTGTTTATTTGTATATTCTTTCATTCATTTCATAAATATTTACCAAATGCCCACGGTATACCAGAGAGAGGTACTAGATATACATAGATTAGTGAATAGGACAGAATGTTCCTGCTGGTCACTGAGCAAATGTTCTGTTTGGAAGGAACAAAGACTTATTTGAACTTCTTCAGGACATATATGCATGGTTACTCAGAAAAAGCTGAACTGGCAAGACCAGGAATGGTGAGAACCAATGAGCCTGATCTTTGTTCCAGATCTTTCCTGTCGAGATGACAGCTTTTCTTTCTGTGTTACTTCTTTCTTCTCTCTACTCACCACTGTCGTTAACCAATATTCTATAAATGAGATACACCCTACCTCAGAGCTTCTGTTTGCTCCTGGTGCCTGCTTCCTAATAACATCAACTTACACATGACTCTGATTAGTCATTGGAAGGACTGATGATGAAGCTGAAGCTCCAATATTTTGGCCCTCTGATGTGAAGAGCTGATTCGTTAGAAAAAGCCTCTGAAGCTGGAAAAGACTGGAGGCAGGAAGAGAAGGGGGTACGACAGAGAATGAGATGGTGGGATGGCATCACTGACTCAATGGACATGAATCTGAGCAAACTCCAGGAGACAGGACAGGACGGGGAAGCCTGGTGTGCTGCAGTCCATGGCGCTGCAGAGCGGGACACAGCTTACCAACTGAACAACGGCACATGAATCATGCTGGACTCTCGCCTTCCTTCCATTGTTAACTCTTAGCTTCTACTTTGAGAATCGCTCGATTTGGCCTGCTTTTCAGTGAAAAATTCCTGAGAGAGACCTACTTCACTTTTTTGAGCAAACTGCATTACTGGTCACTGGTTAACTTCTGGAAAGCCCTCCTTTGGGTCAAGTATAGACTCTCAAGTCTGGCTGAGACATTCAGGTCTGGCTGGGGGATGAGCCACCTGGTCCTTCTGTGTTTGCCCTTTCGGCAGAGCCGTAGGTGGGGCACAGCTGTCCGAGGTGAGCTGGGCATCCTGCTGATATTCTAAGGTTTGGCCTGTGGAGTAACTGCCCACATCTCCATATTCTCAGCCAGTACTATTTGAAGACGGTGCAAAGAGAGCAAAACCCTGCCTTTGGAGAAACAATTTGGAAACAAGTCTGAACAAGAGAAAAATATGGGGAGAATGTATAGGTCAGTCCTAAGCTCCCAGTTTGTCCCATCTTCCACTTCCCTTCGATGTGTCCATATTATATCTGCATCTCTATTCCTACCCTGCAAATAGGTTCATCTGTACCATTTTTCTAGATTCCCAGTGGGAATCTGCTATAAAGGACAGGAAGCTTAGCTCTGTGCTCTGTGATGACTAGAGGGGTGAGGTGGGGATGGGGGGAGGTCCAGGAGGGAGGGGATACATGTATACATACGGCTGATTCACTTCACTGTGCAGCAGAAACTAACACAGCATTGTGAAGCAACCGAACTCCAGTAATTTAAAAAAAAGAAAAGAAAAATATAGGGAACATCACCCCCCCCCCACCCCCAAATAAGGTTCAAAGCTTAATATCTCCTCAGGGTTTCTCTGTTTATCACGGTATTAAGACATAATACAAAAATTACATAATACATAATTACAAAAGAAAAACTCTACAATGCTAATTTTCTTTTCTCAGAGGCTCCAAGATGATTTGCATCTGTAACACTGAAACTCAAGGTTTCTAAATCGGTTACGGTCTTGCATTTGAAAATTCACACCTACATACGAATTTCTGAATATGTTTAGTCAAATCGTATCTTCTCAAGCAGAATGTGATAATGTTAATTCAACTATATATGTCTGCATGTAGACTTTACATTACCCATACAGACTCTATAGGGGAGAAAACCCCTTGTGCCTTTAACTGAATGAAAGCTCAGGTGAAGGATGAGAGCAGGTCCCATGAAGGAAAGATAATGTTCAAATAAAGTCTCTACTTATCAACAGGAAGGATGAAATGGTATTAACTAAATCCCTTAAATGGATTTCTTTTCCATCCTTGAGGAAATGGCACATTTTCCTCTATTTCATGAGGCTGTTGCCATTTAGTCTTTTGGGTCTATTCCTGCCGGCAGGTTATGAAGATGGCCTGGTAGCCAGGAAGGAAGGATAAGACATCCCTAAGAACAAAAGATGGCTGCAGCCTTGCCTTGTTCTCTTTCCAGAGGACTGCACTGCTGCTAAAGTTGGATGAGAAGACAGCCTGAGGTCAGACATTATCTTGAGCTGATGGTCCCACATCCAAGTTAAATTTACATTTATTGGTTCTTTCTTCCAACCACATATTTCAGGAAGTTTCTGTGGATGTATGTATAACTTGTTTCTCTTTTCTAGAAGGGTCTCAATCCTATTTTCCCCATTAAGCCTCTCAAGTACACCTGAATGCAACGTTTTCTCTCTTCTCAACTCCCATATAGTATATTATTTATCATTGCCACTTAGTTTTATACTTTGAGTATTTTAAGTAGTAATAACAATAACAACTACTTACAAACATCTTGGAAACTCACTATGCGGTAGGCACTATATTATATATGACTTATATATCATGGATTATGTAATCTACCCATTAATCCTAAAACATCTGTGATACTATTATCTGTGGGACTTGGTAGTATCTTGCCTCTCCTCACAGAGCTGACTGGTTAATGACATGGATGTGCTTTGAACCCAGGTCGCCTGGCTGCAATGCGAGGGTAGTGGGTTTGAACCACTACTTTTGCTTTTGCTTTTAAATTAATTGTTAACTAATTTTAATTCTTTTGACCACACCCTGTGGCAGGTGGGATCTTAGTTCCCCGACCAGGGATTCAACCCACACCGCTTGCACTGGAATATGGAGTCTTAACCACTGGGTTGCCAGGGAAGTTCCTGTAACCATTATGTTTTATTTTAAAAATTTGTCTAGCGTATGCTTTCCCTCAAGTATCTAATTATATTTCTTGGTCATCTTGGCAATTGTAGCTCCCGTTTTAAAGGGAGCCGAGACTAGAACAAAGAGAGCAAGCTGTGAGTCTGATTAGATTCAAGTTCCAGCTCCATCACATAGAAGCCACATGATCTTGGGAAATTTGTTTACCTCTGTGCCTCAGTTTCTTCCCCTGTGATCAGGAATGGTGCCTGCCTCTTGGGGCCTGATGAGTATTAGAAGAAATGAGGCTTTAGTAACACTTAGCACAGTGCCTGACTCGCCCTTAGTAAATGTCATGATTGGCAAAGGTATTTAAACAGGAGTCAGAACAGTCAGTTACCCAGTGTATACACCCATCTGTAGTCACTTGTGCGGATGTACATTCATTCATGAGAGATGATTTCCTCTTACGATGACAAAACCATGTTTCTGGCTATGCTTAGGATTGCCACGGTTAGCAAACAAAATGGAATGCTCAGTTAAATTTGAATTTCAGGTCAACAATGAATAATTTTTAATATAAATATGCTAATATGCATGGGACATATTTATACGGAAAGCTCTTCATTGTTTATCACGGTTGAAATCCAGCATTTGAATTCAAATTTAACTAAGCATCACTATTTTGCCTGGCAGCCAGCTGGCCCTTTGCCTTGCCAGTTCCCTGTGTTGCCAGCGCTCTGTCTTGGAGCATGCACATTTACACTGTGGTGTAATTTACTTGTTTACGCTGACTCTCCTTTTGGTTTGCTGCATTCTTTTAAATCAACAAATGTTCTTGATTTATTTTTGTATTCCTAGTGCATAACGCTGTATATCTATACCTATGCCTGAATTCATATCTGTACTCAAATCTTCACATGAGCTGCAGATATATATTTAAATAAATAAATAATTAATAAAATATCTAAATAAAAATGTTTATAACAGATTATATTATATATACAGTTATGCAATTGTTTTTATTTAAACAGTTTATACTGTATAGTAGACATCCTTTCAAGACATAGCACTGTCAACCTTTCCTCTAATAGCTGCAAAGATCTTCTTTCTACATCAGTGATGATGGTATAAACTGCTGAACCTATGGCCCAGAAATCCCACTTCCAAGAATCTGTCATACAAAATTGAGGATGATAGGTATACATAGAATGTCACTGTCACAAAGTCTGTAAAAACAAAACACTGGAAAAAACATGTATGTTCATCAGTATTGAATAGACATGTAGGTATTAAAAATATTGCATGGAAGCAGATATGGTGACAAAGATAGTCACAATATGTTATTAAATAAAAAAGCAGATTAAAATAGTGTATCAGTTAGTTCAGTCGCTTAGTCGTGTCTGACTCTTTGCGACCCCATGAATCGCAGCACGCCAGGCCTCCCTGTCCATCACCAAATCCTGGAGTTCACTCAGACTCACGTCCATCAAGTCAGTCATGCCATCCAGCCATCTCATCCTCTGTCATCCCCTTCTCCTCCTGCCCTCAATCTCTCCCAGCATCAGAGTCTTTTCCAACGAGTTGACTCTTCGCATGAGGTGGCCAAAGTACTGGAGTTTCAGCTTTAGCATCATTCCTTCCAAAGAAATCCCAGGGCTGATCTCCTTCAGAATGGACTGGTTGGATCTCTTTGCAGTCCAAGGGACTCTCAAGAGTCTTCTCCAACACCACACTTCAAAAGCATCAATTCTTTGGCGCTCAGCCTTCTTCACAGTCCAACTCTCACATCCATACATGACCACTGGAAAAACCATAGCCTTGACTAGACAGACCTTTGTTGGCAAAGTAATGTCTCTGCTTTTGAATATGCTATCTAGGTTGGTCATAACTTTTCTTCCAAGGAGTAAGCGTCTTTTAATTTCATGGCTGCAATCACCATCTGCAGTGATTTTGGAGCAGGCGGCTGTGACGGCGCACATAGCGTGGCCAGGAGTAGCAACCCCACGTTGGAGGCCAGAGGCGGCGGCCGGGAGGAGCAACCTCACGTCCGAGGTCAGGGGTGGCAGCCAGGAGGAGCGACCCCATGTCCAAGGAGCGGTGGCTGCGTGAGTGCAGGAGGGCCTAGAGGAGCTATTCCACGTAAAGGTCAGGAGGGGCGGCAGTGAGGAGACACCCCTCGTCCAAGGTAAGGAGCAGAGGCTGTGCTTTGCTGGAGCAGACGTGAAGAGATACCCGTCGTCCAAGGTAAGAGAAACCCAAGTAAGACAGTAGGTGTTGCAAGAGGGCATCAGAGGGCAGACACACTGAAACCATACTCACAGAAAACTAGTCAATCTAATCACACTAGGACCACAGCCTTGTTTAACTCAATGAAACCAAGCCATGCCTGTGGGGCTACCCAAGGCAGGTGGGTCATGGTGGAGAGGTCTGACAGAATATGGTCCACTGGAGAAGGGAATGGCAAACCACTTCAGTATTCTTGCCTTGAGAACAGTATGAAAAGGCAAAATGATAGGACACTGAAAGAGGAACTCCCCAGGTCAGTAGGTGCCCAATATGCTACCACAGATCAGTGGAGAAATGACTCCAGAAAGAATGAAGGCATGGAGCCAAAGCAAAAACACCACCCAGCTGTGGATGTGACTGGTGATAGAAGCAAGGTCCGATGTTGTAAAGATCAATATTGCATAGGAACCTGGAATGTCAGGTCCATGAATCAGGGCAAATTGGAAGTGGTCAAACAAGAGATGGCAAGAGGGAACATCAACATTCTAGGAATCAGCGAACTAAAATGGACTGGAATGGGTGAATTTAACTCAGATGACCATTATATCTACTACTGCGTGCAGGAATCCCTCAGAAGAAATGGAGTAGCCATCATGGTCAACAAAAGAGTTCGAAATGCAGTACTTGGATGCATCTCAAAAATGACAGAATGATCTCTGTTCATTTCCAAGGCAAGCCATTCAATATCACAGTAATCCAAATCTATGCCCCAACCAGTAACACTGAAGAAGCTGAAGTTGAACAGTTCTATGAAGACCTACAAGACCTTTTAGGACTAACACCCAAAATAGTGTGTGTATATATATATATAAAAGTAATTTAAAAATATATATTTTTTATATTATAGATATTGAGAAAAAATTTTGTCAGGGAATTTGCTGAATATCATGTCTGGGAAATACATCTACATAAATTTTTGTTTTCTCTTAATGTTGCACATTTTCTAAATACTTTTAAATGACATTAAAATTGTTTATCATATAAGCTGAGAGATAAAAAGCCTTAAATCTATGTGTAGTATGAGGCCAGTTCTGTGAGATGTATATCTGTAGGCCTATATGTAAGTTTCGAAAAGTCACTAAAATGTTAATATTGCTTTCTCTGAGTGATGGAATCATAGGCAATTTTGATTTCTTATTTATATTTTCCTATATTTTCAAATTATTTTCTTTTGCTCCAGGGGACTGCTAGAGATTTGTACTGGGTCTTGGTCAATTCAGTCCCAAAGATCTAGATATTCTCAAAAAACAGAAATAGGAAATATATATTTTCCTGCTATCAGACTAATTTTTTTTTATTGGACTAATTTTTGTTTAATAAGCAGTAACTTTTATTTCTGTATGATGCACAGGTACTAACAAGTCATTTTAAGAGTGGCAATTCAGCATTATGAATAATTGGTTATGACTAAAAAAGTGGCTTAATGGGTATTGCCATATTTGCTATTTAATTTGTCAAAATCTCAAATGTCTTGAGTTATGCAAATATATTCAATATTAAGAAGATTCCAGTTATGGTTTAGCACATAATAAGCAATTCTGTGCTAACTAGAATCCTTTTATAGAAATGGTAATAAGTAAAAAAATATTTGTAGCAACTGTAGTCTTTTTCCTAATGCATCTACTCATTCATCTAACATTTATTTATACAGCCAGAAAACATACAGGGAGGTTACAAACATGGAAAGAAAATGAGCCTCAGACTACAAAACCTGGGTCTGAATTCTGCCCTGCCACCTACCAGTGTGACTCTGGTGAAGTCACTTAGATTGAACTTGGCTGCCTTATCTAGAAAATGGTTTACCTTAAGGCCTACCTTATAGGATTGCTATGAGATGAAATGAGATGCAATACCCAAAGCCTTAAATAACCACTGCCATATGGTAGGAGCTCAGTAAATAACTATATTTATGTTCTATTTTTATGCAAAAATTTGGATGATGTGGAAGATAAAAATCTGATCCAACATAGATTCTTCCCTTAAGCATCACTTTGTCTTAGAGAGAGGATATGTGTATTTGTGTGTATGTGTGCATGTGAGTGTGTGTGTATGTGTGTTTTGTCAAATAAGGGTAAAATTGGCTGTATGTAACAGGAAGAAAAGATAGACTGTCTTGGGAATTCAAATGAAGAGGAAATGCTCTCTTTCAGAGAGAACTGGGGAGAACTGTATTGAAGAAGTATCACTGGAGCTGGGATGAGAAAAAGGGGTAGTATCTGAACATGTGAGAATGAAAATGGAGATGGCTAAGGAAAACCTTTGCTTGGTCAACATATGAATCCTCTTATAGCCGAGTTTCTGTTTTAATAGAAAAACTTCCTCAAATCTTAGGGACATCAAGTAGATTGTGCACATTTAAGGAATTTTATGAATATTTAATATTCTAGGTGATAGCATATTTTAGTGAAACACAAACCAAGTCTGACTCACAACTCTATCAGCTGTGCAAAGTTAGTCAAGTTACCTAATCTTTCTGATTTTCAGTCCTGCACAGTTGTGCTAGATGGTACATGACAGGACCACTGTGAAAATAAATATGAAAAAAGTATCCAGATGACTTATCAGAATGCTTGACATTGGCAGAACTCAGCCAGTATTAATTATTCTCCCCACAGTTACCAGACTGTTCTCCTCATTATTTTCCAAACCTCCTCTCCTTCCCTGCCAAATGCACTTTTGGGACATAATCATACTGATGGACCTCTTATTCATGCTCTGAAGAATTTTAAATAAGTGATCTATCTTTGAATGCTGTTGGCCAAGATATTTCCAGCAGGCTGAGTAAGAGCACAAATCACCTAGAGGGATGAGACAATCGGCATAGTCTATGCACCAAGAGGACTCCTGGTCTATCTGCAGGATATAGACAACACTGCTTTTCTGGAAAATGCCAACTAGACCAGTAATTCCAATGGAAGCAGAAAGCTAACTCACTTCAGTCATGTCCGACTCTGTGTGACCCCAATAGACGGCAGCCCACTAGGTGCCCCCGTCCCTGGGATTCTCCAGGCAAGAACACTGGAGTGGGTTGCCATTTCCTTCTCCATGAAAATATTCCATAAATGAATTTCAGTAACTCTTAAGCTGCTTTTAAATGAAATGAAGACACAACAATAATGAAGCCAGCTGGAGGGGATTTTTGTCTTTTTCAGATTATCAGTAGAGTGGAAACTGTATCTCTAACCCATCCAGAAGAGATTCCGCAGAAGGAATGATACATTTTCATCACAGCCAAGGTGTATATCATGCAGCGAAACTGCATAAGGGTCATAATAAAAGAACAGACACAGTGAAAAGTTACGGTCAAAACATCAGAGCCAGGGGCCTTCACAGGTTTTGAATTCAGTTCAGGATAACTCAGTGTCAGCAGGGTAGAATGCAAAATACAGAACTTAAAGATGGTATGGGGAGGGAGGTGGAAGGGGGGTTCAGGATTGGGAACACGTGTACACTCGTGGAGAATTCATGTTGATGTATGGCAAAACCAATACAGTACTGTAAAGAAAGTGAAAGTGAAGTCGCTCAGTCATGTCCGACTCTTTGCGACCCCATGGACTGTAGCCTACCACACTCCTCCCTCCATGGGATTCTCCAGGCAAGAGCACTGGAGTGGGTTGCCATTTCCTTCTCCAGGGGATGTTCTGACCCAGGGATCGAACCTGGGTCTCCCGCATTCCAGGCAGATGCGTTAACCTCTGAGCCACCAGGGAAGCCCCGTAAAGTAAAATAAAGTTAAATAAATAAATAAAAGATGATGCTGTGAAAGTGCTGCACTCAATATGCCAGCAAATGTGGAAAACTCAGCAGTGGCCACAGGACTGGAAAAGGTCAGTTTTCATTCCAATCCCAAAGAAAGGCAATGCCAAAGAATGCTCAAACTACTGCACAATTGCACTCATCTCACACACTGGCTAAGTAATGCTCAAAATTCTCCAAGCCAGGCTTCAACAACCGTAAACTTCCAGATGTTCAAGCTAGATTTAGAAAAGGCAGAGGAACCAGAGATCAAATTACCAACATCCGCTGGATCATCTAAAAAGCAAGAGTTCCAGAAAAACATCTATTTATGCTTTATTGACTATGCCAAAGCCTTTGACTGTGTGGATTACCACAAACTGTGGAAAATTCTTAGAGATGGGAATACTAGACCACCTGAACTGCCTCTTGAGAAATATGTGTGCAGGTCAGGAAGCAACAGTTAGAACTGGACATGGAACAACAGACTGGTTCCAAATAGGAAAAGGAGTACGTCAAGGCTGTATATTGTCACCCTGCTTATTTAACTTATATGCAGAGTACATCATGAGAAACGCTGGGCTGGAAGAAGCACAAGCTGGAATCAAGAATGCCGGGAGAAATATCAATAACTTCAGATATGCAGATGACACCACCCTTATGGCAGAAAGTGAAGAAGAACTAAAGAGCCTCTTGGTGAAAGTGAAAGAGGACAGTGAAAAAGTTGGCTTAAAGCTCAACATTCAGAAAACTAAGATCATGGCATCTGGTCCCGTCACTTCATGGCAAATAGATGGGGAAACAGTGGAAACAGTGGCTGACTATTTTTTTGGGCTCCAAAATCACTGCAGATGGTGATTGCAGCCATGAAGTTAAAAGACACTTACTCCTTGGAAGAAAAGTTATGACCAATCTAGAAGCATATAAAAAAGCAGACATTATTTTGCCAACAAAGGTCTGTCTAGTCAAAGCTATGGTTTTTCCAGTAGTCAGGTATGGGTGTGAGAATTGGACTATAAATAAAGCTGAGCACCAAAGAATTGATGCTTTGAACTGCAGTGTTGGAGAAGACTCTTGAGAGTCTCTTGGACTGCAAGGAGATCAACCAGTCCATCCTAAAGGAAATCAGTCCTGAATATTCACTGGAAGAACTGATGTTGAAGCTGAAACTTCAATATTCTGGCCACCTGACGGGAAGCACTGACTCATTTGAAAAGACCCTGATGCTGGCAAAGATTGAAGGCGGGAGGAGAAGGGGATGACAGAGGATGAGATGATTGGATGTTATCACAATGCGAAGGACATGAGTTTGAGTAGACTCAGGTGGTTGGTGATGGACAGGGAAGCCTGGTGTGCTGCCGTCCATAGGGTTGCAAAGAGTCGGACACGACTGAGTGACTGAATTGAACTGAACTGGATATTTTTTGCTAGTAGAGGGTTTGAAATATTTTGAAAATTACCAAAATGTAGAGTCACTCAATTTTTTTTAAATAAAATCTTGCTCTATGAAGGAAACACCTGATCAAGTTTTCTTGTAATGTGGTGCATTTTGCTTTTACTTTGATAACACAATTTTCTGAAGGCAAAGACACAGTGAATTTAAGCCAGTGGTCCCTGAACTTGCCTGCATCAGAATTACTTGATGGCTTTTGTTCTGTTTTTTAATACTAACTAATACTATCCCTGGACACACAGATTTGGTAGATCTGGGGTAGGACTTGGGAGTCTGTGTTCAAACAGGTTTTACTTGTGACTGGCTGCTTGTGAGGGTTTGGAATAAGGTTTAGGCAGTAGATCTGTTCTTTCTGAGAGAGCTATGAAGTAGCCACGTTTTGAATTGCATCATCTCTTTCAGCAAGTGTTGTTCTAAACTTTTTTGACTTGGTAATATTCAGCTGATCAATGTTAGTATCTAGAGAGTATAAATATTAAGTTCTTTTTCTCCAATGGAAGGTAAGAAGTACTACTCTTATTTTATTAGTGGGATATATAAAACTTAATTTTTTGTGATGCTAGAGAAGACTCTTAAGAGTCCCCTGGATAGCAAGGAGATCGAACCAGTCATTCCTAAAGGAAATCAACTCTGAATATTCACTGAAAGGACTGACACTGAAGCTGAAGCTCCAATACTTTGGCCACCTGATGCAAAGAGCTGCTTCATTGGAAAAGACCCTGATGCTGGGAAAGATTGAGGGCAGGAGGAGAAGGGGGTGACAGAGGATGAGATGCTTAGATAGAATCCCTAACTCAATGGATATCAGTTTGAGCAAACTCAGGGAGATAGTGAAAGACAGGGAAGCCTGGTGTGCTGCCGTCTGTGGAGTTACAAAGAATCGGACATGACTTAGCCACTGAACACCACCACCACCACCAAGCAGAATGTAACCAAATATTTCTGTCTAAGCTACAGAATACAGTGGTTCTCAGGAAGATACTACTTTGCTTGAGCTGGGGAGACCACCTTCTCACTACAAGCTCCTCCTCATAGCTCCCTTCAGTTGTCATGATTTTAAACTCAGAATAACCTTATCAGAGCTACACTCAGCATTATATGGATTTGGCTACATACTGTATGTGGAATTCCATCCAACCGTACACGGTCCAATCTAATGTTATACAGCAAAGCCACAGAATTAACGCTACCCTTGGGAAGTAGGAAACTTTACCATAGGTATTGCTGGGTATATAGCTGGCTTTTGTGCTCAAATCATGAGGCTATGCTAAAGTCCTCACGGCACCTATTTAAAAAGTTTTAGGATGCCTGCATAGTAAACCTGAGTATTTGGAAAGGTATATATTTGTGTTTACTTAACATTCTAGAATTTTTAATTTAGAGTTTTTAAATTAAAAATCAGGGACTTCCCTGGCAGCCTAGGGGTTAAGACTTTGTGTTTTCACTGCAGTGGGCATGGGTTCAATCCCTGGTTACAGAACTAAGAACTAAGGTCCTGCAAGCCATGTGGAGTGGCCAAGAAAAAAAAAAAATCAGCTTTAAGTCTATAAAGCTTTAAGTCTTTAACACACTTTTCTTTATAACATTAATGGTTAGGTTTGGTTTTGAATAAAGTCTTCTTAATTAGGATCTCTCTATATATTTTAAAAGAAATTGAAATATAAAGGAAACATCACTAAATCAATATAAGGTCTCAAAATCCACCCTTTTAAAGTAAGTATAAATACAGTATAAATCTAAATTTTATTAGGTTAGCTGAAAGCATATTTCCCTCTTGTTCGCTTCCTAATTTCATTCCACCATCTCCAACCAGCATTGCTATCAATCACTGCAACTGATCCTATAATCACTGCAGTGCCCTGGACTAGAAGTCGAACCTAATGATAATGATAATGATAGTTAACCTGAATGCAGCTTGTTTTGGACCAAGCTCTGCTTCAAGTGTTTTATATAGACTACTTCACGGAATCCTAATAATAACCCATGGTATAGGCATGGGTGGGGAAACAGGCATAGAGAAGTGACATAACGCATCCAAGGTCAAAGAGCTAGTAAGTGGTGAACCCAGAATTACTATGGGTCCAAAATCTGAACTCTTAGTCAAAGGTCACCCTGCTTCTGGGCTCTGGGTTTGGGATTTGCCACTTACTCCTTATTGCTACAGGGAAAATTATGGCATCTCTATCATCTCAGATGCTCAAACAGCTAAATAAATACAATAACATCTCTGCTCATATGGTGTTACAGGAGCTAAAGGGGAAATCGGAAAGTAGCTGGGCAGCACTGGATAGCTATCAGAGTTCACCAGTCCTGTTATAAATTCAGAGCAAGGCCTCACATAATTGGCTGTGAAATCTCTAGCTATCACATTTATTTCAGCTGTGTCATTCTGCCTTCATCCCTTATCTGAACATGGTAAATGAGACTTTAGGAAAAGATTGGGGGGGGGGGGGGGGGAAACATAAAAGGAAATATTGAGCTCTAAATGGCCTGGTGGACAGCATTTCCATTTAGGACACAGTTTACATAATAAAGGACTCACATCGTTCTACTTCAACGTCTATCTAACTTTAAGAGGTCTAGGATGAGCATTGATATTTAAATGTTTACACTCACGGGGACAGCTAAGGTATTTCAGTGAGGACTTCAAATACTCATTAAGGCAACCACATGGGGTCTGGCGTTAGACTGGGAATGACAAGCTGTAAAGACTGACCCCCAGGCTGCTAGTGCACCATCCAGAAGGCTTGCCTTTTCTCAGAGAAAAACTGACTCCTCCCCTGAACAGGCCGCAATTGTTGCTGGGAGGAAGCAATGAATGAAACTTTAGTTTCACTTTTCTGGACAAAGGGAAAACCAGAGAAAGACTAATTCGAAGCACAGAGGAAATTCTAGAAATATTAATGCTATTAACGCTACCCATGCAGTACAGCAAAAAGAGCCAGACCTGGGTGTTAGTTTGAATCCTATCCCTTTATATAGCAACCACTTGCCCTTTCCTAGTGGGGTCAAGTATATGCACTCTGGAACCAGACTGAAAGGTGTTCAGATCTCAACTTTGCAACTTACTGTAGGTATCAATAGAAAATAACTTAATGGAAATGTATCACTTATTAATAACGATTATCCCCCTCCCATCCAGGCTGGCACATAATATTGAGCAGAGTTCCACGTGCAATAGGTCTTTGATGGTTATCCATTTTAAATGTAGCAGTGCATACATGACCTCCCAGGAGGGGGTTTGGGGGAGAATGGATACATGTGTATATATATGGCTGAGACCATTCACTGTTCACCTGTAACTATCACAACACTGTTAATCGGCTGTACCCCAATACAAAATTAAAAGCTAGAAAGAATAACGATTATCTTTCTGTGGTGTGAGTTTTTCTTTACATTTTTGTTATTTTATAACTTTTCTACAAATACATAATGCTTTTACAATCAGGGAAAATAATAAAACTTATTGGAAAAAAAATGAAGAGGGGTAGAAAACAATAAAAGGGGTAAGACATCGATTAAAGATTGAAAAGGATGTCTGGAGAACATGTTTGCAGGCAGTATTTTTAAAATGTGTTTTACTCAGATATAGCTTGATTAACTATCTAGAATAAAGAAATTACCCAGAAGCAAAAAGTGAATGATGCAACCTAAAAATTATAAAATTGATATCTATATTATAAAAGAATATAAGTCTCTGATATGCAATAATTGTATGCTATGGTTGTCTTACATTTTCTTAAGGCAAACATTACTATTAACATGGTAACCTCTCTCGCAGCAGCAAATGGCAATGTTCCCCAACCTTTTCGGCACCAGAGACCAGATCCATGGAAGACAATTCTTCCACAGACCAGAGTGGGGTATGGTTTGGGGATGATTCGAGAGCATTACATTTACTGTGCACTTTGTCTCTATTATTATTATATCAATGCCACCTCAGATAATCAAGCATTAGATCCTAGAGGTGGGGACCCTTGGAGCAAATGTTAGGAGTCACTCAGGGATTGCAATGCTGTTCTGGAAAATTTTCAAAGTACACACCACATGTAAACAACTGAGAATCAGCTGTCGTCTGTCTATTACTTTACGGACACATGGATGAGAAAACAAATTCCTAGAGGAAGAGGCTATGTCTCCTTGTCTTAAATCATAATATGCACCCTGTTTCAATGCCACAGGAAAAGGGCCAGAGATAAGCCACACATTTGTTGGTGGTAGTATTAACTTGCAATTTAAGGGGCCTGGAGTCAATTAATAGCTGATTGCTTGTACTATGGTCCCTACAACATCCTCCGTTGCCTATCATTAATCCCTTTTTTTTTTTTTTTAATCTCAACCAGCCCTGGAGGCCAAGGCTAAATTCATTCTATTCAACTGTAATACAATATTGATTAAACAACTATCTGTTTGAATTTTACATCTATAATAACAATAGCTGTAGATGTGCAATAACCATCTTCCATAACATTAGAAGGCCTAATGCTGTGTATTTATGTCTGGCTAATTTATTAAGTACATACATAGCCATCTTCCATAACATTATAAGGCCTAATGCTGTGTATTTATGTCTGGCTAATTTATTAAGTACATACAAAATGATAAACATCTATAAAAGACTGCCTTAAAATTTCCATTACTGTTTCATTTTTCCTATCATTAAATTCATTTCCCTGACAGCAAACAGCAGCTTAACATGTTTTCCCATATATATTTGGATATTTTCCATTAGTTAAGATTCATCAGCTTCCCCATTAGCATACCCACTCTCTCTGTTTCTAACAGGATAGCCCTATCAATCATGCCTTACGGTTTATGTAAGTAAATCTAAATGATTATGTGGAGCCACCATCAACAAAGAGAAAATTCCCCTGGAGGCGTCCGCTAACTGAGTCATCCTCCATTTGTCTTACCTGTCTTGCCCCATTCACTCCGTCTCATCACTATCCTTTGCTTCAGGAGAGACATTATAGTGCCAGGCTCCACACTGCAGAAAGTGGGCATGTAGCACAGGGCGACACATAACTCAGAGACTCCGCTGATGAACCTCTGACTTGGTTAAGCTCAATAATGCACTTTACAAAGGCTGTGAGGAGTCTGATGACATATTCTGCAGAATTTCTTTGAGTGAAAAGCTACATGGTGTTGGCTGTTGAGGCCTACTATGAAAAAAATAGGGCAAATATCAATTAATTATCCAGAGAATAATTGTATTTGGCCACAGAGGCCAGACTGAGGGACTGTTGTTGGCTGTTTAGTCACTCAGTTGTTTTCAACTCTGTGCGACCCCATGGACTGCAGCACACCAGGCTTCCTTGTCCTTCACCAACTCCCGGAGTTTGCTCAAACTCATGTCCATTGAGTTGGTGACGCCATCCAACCATCTCATCTTCTGTCACTAGTGTTTATTATATTTGGTTCCACTGAATCCTACTTTATATTTTCAATAAAGATGGGACTACGTGAAGGTGAAGTTGCTCAGTCGTGTCCGACTCTTGGTGACCCCATGAACTGTAGCCTACCAGGCTCCTCTGTTCATGGGATTTTCCAGGCAATAGTACTGGAGTGGATTGCCATTTCCTTCTCCAGGGGATCTTCCCGATCCAGGGATCGAACCCGGGTCTCCTGCATGGTAGACAGATGCTTTACCATCTGAGCCATCCCATGTGACCATAGGTAGTCACTGAAATTCTTTCATCTTCTGTTGCTTCAACCATTAAATCACCTCACTTACATGGGTTTGGTGAAAATCAATTTGAGACAAAAATCAGATGAAAATGTGTCACTAACTATGAAGATTATATTCAGTTCTTCATGGGAATAGATACTCATTATATTAATAATGTGTATTATTAATAAACTATTAGGAGTCTTAATAAAAATGAAAGTGTTAGCCACTCAGTCATGTCGGACTCTTGGCAACCCCATTGGCTGTAACCCACCAGACTCCCATACGGTTTTCCAGGCAAGAATACTGGAGCGGGTAGCCATTCCCTTCTCCAGGGGATCTTCCCAAACCAGGGATCAAACCTGGGTCTCCTGCATTGCAGGCAGATTCTTTACCATCTGAACCACCAGGAAAGCCCATTAATAAAAATAAAGATCCCTAATAAAACATTAAGACTGAGGACTTCCTGTAATACAACGTTCTAAGGAAATCAAATGTGCTCTGGGTGACAAATTAGTTGAAAAAAATGTAAAAGTAGATTTTGTTTGAGTATCTGGATAGATAGCATTGTTGGCTACATTTCCATTCAAAAACTCTATTTGTGGAGCACTTCGTCTTAAATCCTTGTTTTAAATAGTATTAATAGGAGCTAATGTCGACTTAAAACAACGTAAGAGTTGTGACCTAAGTTTTCTTTGGGGCAAAATGAGGACTGCAGACTGGGAGACAGCACCTCAGAGAGCTCTGAGAAACTGCTCCCAAGAGGCCGGAGGGTGAAGACCAATACATATGTGATGTGGATGAAGGGGAAGTTCATGTGGTCAAGCACATATTTTTGCAGAAGATTTTGCTGGTCCTGAGGAGCAGATGTCACCATGAAAGAATTTACTGCTTTTCTGGATATGAGAAGATGCAAGAACTGGACTCATAAAATCAGTTCCTGAAAATATCTAACTATCTGAAGACCTGTTCTGCCAGTTTTCCAGAGCACAGGGTGCCTCTTTCCTGATCTCCACCCTGGACTCCCTTCAGCGGTTGTTGAGGGTCAGCAGCTGCAGCAGTACGTGATTTAACCCTTATAGAGGCAGATGGCAAGTGCCCACAGAGAGTGCCAGTTTGTGGTTGACATTAACGTTTATGAAATGCTTACTTTTTTCTAAGAACTTTGTATGTATTAACTCTGTTTCTTGTTACAACAAGACTATGAGGTGGGAAGTGTTAGTTTGTTCCTTTTATCCATGAGAAAACTGAGGCAGAGGTCAGTTATACAACTTGCCCAAGGTCAAACAGCTAGGAGGAGGTCAAGACAGGATGCTAAGGAGGGTGGCTCCGGGGTGTACCCACCTCAACACTCTGCCCCCCACATCCTGACTCTAATCAGGCACAGCTGTCTGCCCAGGGAACACCCAGTTCCTTTCTCCTATACTTGGATAAAGGCATATAAGAAAAGATTTCTTTCCTGTGTTGAACGAACTTCCGGTTCATTCAGAAATGGCTTCAAATCATTAAATATAAGTTAAAAAGAAGAGAGGCTAGAATAGGACCAGACTTCATGCTGATGGAAAGTGCTGTCTGATCCCTTGAGAACCTGTCTCTAATGGAGACCATAAATCTTGAGACATGATTAAGTGGCTGTTTCTACAATACAGATTTAATAACTGACATGCTTGTGTAAATATGCTCAGTGCTTCTTAAACTTGGGTGCTCATCCATATCTTGGGGTTTGTAGTCTTTGCCAGGGACTTATATCCAGAAGACCTTTCTGGTGTGTAAATTTTACTTTAAGACTTTGGAGAAAAATACTTAAATTTGTAATCAAAATATTTTCACACTAAAGCAACAAGGATATCGCTCTTGTTTTTATGACAGGAGCACATCTATGGCAACCCACTCCAGTGTTCTTCCCTGGAGAATCCCAGGGATGGCGGAGCCTGGAGGGCTGCCGTCTATGGGGTTGCATGGAGTCGGACACGACTGAAGTGACTTAGCAGCAGCAAGATTTGTGTGTTTCATGCTTGCACAGAAAGCTTCATGTTCTACCCCAAGGAGAACAAATTCCTTTCTCAAGGCCTAAAGGCGTGCAGGTACAAATATTTGAGAAACAGTGATTTAGCCTCTAACCAGTTCTGATTGATAAACACTAAGGGGAAAAACAAAGCCAACCACAGTGGCAAACACTTAAGGCCATTCCTGAAAGCTTTCTCCACAGCAGACCACAAGTGTACAAATGACCAGCAGTAAATTAGTCTGACTCAAGCAGGACTCCCCGCTCCCTGGATCACAGCTGTTAAATCCATCTCTAAAATCTGGCTCAGATTCCTCCTCCCCTCTTCTCCTCCATTGCTGCCTGTCCTCCCAGCCCTGGCTGTCATAATTTCTCCCTTGTTTCTTCAATGGTCCTTCTCCACATACTAGTCAGAGGTGTTTTTTTTTTTTTTTTTTAAATAAAACATGAATCAGGTAATTTCATTCTCCTGGTTACTTCTCCCTAGTAAACACTCAATGCACTTATAATTCAACCAACACTTTTTCATTATTCCACACAAAATCCTACATCATCAGGCTCCTGACTCCTCTGATCTAATTTGCAGCCATGTTTCCATTAGCTCATCTCCTTCCAGGCAGGCTTGGCTTGCTTCTATTCCTGGAATACCCAAAGCTTATTCCTGCCTCTGGAACTTTGGCTTTGCTGTTCCCTCTTCCTGGAATTCTCTTTCCCTGATCTTTTTATCACTCCAGCCTCCCTTTTTTTGTCTTTTTTCATTCAGGTCTCAGCTCATATACTGTTTCCTCACAGGGACATCCCATGGTTATCCTCCTTAATATTGCTATCTTCCCCAAACGCTGTCTAGGCACATACATTTTATTTTCTTTTTAGCACTTATTTGGGCTTCCCTGGTGGCTCAGATGGTAAAGAATCTGCCTGCAATGCAGAGACCTGGGTTAAATCCTTGGGTCAGGAAGATCCGCTGGAGAAGGAAATGGCAACCCACTTCAGGGTTCTTGCCTGGAAAATCCCATAGACGGGAAGCCTGGTGGGCCACAGTACTTATTTATTTATATCTCTCCTATTCAATACACATGGCAGAAGCTTGAATATTCACCGAATGAGTAAATGAATGGATGAATGGGAGAAAGAGAAAAGAAGTAGAAAACACTTTCGATACCATGTCCAATAAACGACTGTTTAATAATTTGAGGAGCATGGATGGAGGCAGACTCTAGATTGATGAGTTCATATCTATTTAGTAATAAAAGAGTCAAAATGTGAATATCAGAGCACAATCTGGAGTGGTCTTTGAAAGTTTCTGGAGATAAGAAATCTTTCCTGTGACTTTATTTAGACTTAGCTTTTTTTAAAAAATCTATTTTGTATTGGGGTATAGTAACTTTTGCTTTAAAAAAAATTCTTTATTTTTTAATTGAAGGATAATTGCTTTACAGAATTTTGCGGTTTTCTGTCAAACCTCAACATGAATCAGCCACAGGTATACATATATCCCCTCCCTTTTGAACCTCCCTCCCATCTCCCTCCCCACCCCACCCCTCCTAGGTTGATACAGAGCCCCTGTTTGAGTTTCCTGAGCCATACAGCAAATTCCCATTGGCTATCTATTTTACAGATGGTAATGTAAGTTTCCATGTTACTCTTTCCACACATCTCACCCTCTCCTCCCCTCTCCTCATGTCCACAAGTCTGTTCTCTATGTCTGTTTCTCCACTGCTGCCCTGTAAATAAATTCTTCCATAGCATTTTTCTAGATTCCGTATATATGTGTTAGAAAATGATATTTATGTTTCTCTTTCTGACTTACTTCACTCTGTATAATAGGCTCTAGGTCCATCCACCTCACTAGAACTGACTCAGATGCATTCCTTGTTAATGGCTGAGTAATATTTCATTGTGTATATGCACCACAACATCTTTATCCATTTGTCTGTCGATGGGCATCTAGGTTGCTTCCATGTTTTAGCTATTGTAAACAGTGCTGCAATGAACAATGGGATACATGTGTCTTATTCAATTTTGGTTTCCTCAGGGTACCTACCTAGGAGTGGGATTGCTGGGTCATATGGGCTTCCCTAATAGCTCAGTTGGTAAAGAATCCACCTGCAATGCAGGAGACCCTGGTTCAGCTCCAGGGTCGGGAAGATCCGCTGGAGAAAGGAAAGGCTACCCACCCCAGTATTCTTGGGCTTCCCTTGTGGCTCAGCTGGTAAAGAATCTGCCTGCAATGAGGGAGACCTAGGTCAGGAAGATCCGCTGGAGAAGGGAAAGGCTACCCACTCCAGTATTCTTGGGCTTCCCTTGTGGCTCAGCTGGTAAAGAATCTGCCTGCAATGAGGAAGACCTAGGTTGGGAAGATCCCCTGGAGAAGGGAAAGGCTACCCACTCCAGTATTCTGGCCTGGAGAATTCCATGGATTGTAAAGTCCATGGGGTCTCAAAGAGTCAGACATGACTGAGTAACTTTCACTTTCATATTCATGGTGGTTTTATTCCTAGTGTTTTAAGGAATCTTCATACCATCTTCCATAGTGGCTGTATCAATTTATATTCCTACTAACAGTGCAAGAGTGTTCCCCTTTCTCCACACCCTCTCCAGCACTTATTGTTTCTAGACTTTTTGATGATGGCTGTTCTGACTGGTGTGAGGTGATATCTCATTGTAGTTTTGATTTGCATTTCTCTAATAGTGAGCGATTTTGAGCATCTTTTCATGTGTTTGCTAGCCATCTGTATGTCTTCTTGGAGAAATATCTGTTTAGGTCTTTTCCCCACTTTTTGACTGGGTTGCTTGTTTTTCTGGTATTGAGTTGTATGAGCTGCTTGTATATTTTGTAACTTTTGCTTTTTGATCAGCCAGGTTATGTGGGTAAACATTATAGAGCCAGTTGGAAAGACATCAGGGTACAGTAAGTTCAGAGCCAGGTGAGCTGGGTTTCTGAAAGTGGGAAATATATCTGTCACAGCTAATTTAAGGTCCTGCTTTTATAACGGTATTTATCACATCCGTAACTTGGGAGATTAAATACCCTTATTTTGAAAGGGCAGTTTTACTTTGTATCCCTAAGACTTTTGGTTTCATTTTAGTATCAATGATTTGTTTGTATATCCTGAGATTACTTGGCCAGATGGTGATGGTGTGTAATTGGCATATCTTCTGGGTGACAGAGAAGACTTGGCTCAATAGAGAGGGAATCCATAGTTGTAGGTAATGCACAAAGTTGGCACGGCTCATAAGTAATCACTGATTGATTATATCTTTTTGTAATTGTTACCTTCTTACCCTATCATAAAAAAAGGACCATCAGCCTAGAGAAACAGAAAGAGCACTGAACTGGGCGTTCAAAGATAAGGGTTCTAAATTTGATTCTGTAACTTACAAATTGTGGGACTTATGGATAGCCGACACATTTTGCTAGACTTTGTGTTTCTTGCCCACCAAATGGAGAAAGATTAGACTCTATATTCATTTATGGCCCTTCCAACTCTGATAATCTATAATTCTAGGAGCCAAAAAACCATCTCAGCATCATTGTAATAGCTTTGTTTTCTAAAAATTGAAGACCAGAGTATTTACATAATAATAATTTTGATTTATAAGGGACTCAGCAGGGTTTCTACTAAGAGAATTTTATCCAAGGCCTTTTTGTTTAGGCTTCCTTTCTCTACATCAATGGAAAAACAAAATTTCCCAGCTTACTCAGGTACACATATCCTGAAACAGTAAAAGAGGTTAAAAAAAAATCCAGGTAAGTCACTGTAGCATACTTTTAATCAAAACTCTTTTTAATAAGCCCTATTATATTTCTCCAGCAAAAGTGAATATAAATCAGCAAGACTGAAAATAATTCTCACAACAGATAGAGTAAGATATTAGGAACAACTGGAACAAGAAACTGCCAATTTGATATAATTATATATCCCCTTCCTCTTATAAAAAAAATAAAAATAAAAAACAAGTGAGTTTAGGCTTTATGGAAAACTTCACAGAGGGGGGTCTGCATGATCAGCGAATAGATATTGGGGCATCCACTGGTCTCATACATATTTTTGTTCCAATCTGATAGTTCCTAGAGAAGCTGTTTCTTATTTCTTTTTGCATCTCTACTGCAGTGCTCACTGTCTAGTGGGAAGTAGTCAATGAATATTCATGAATAAGGTAGTGAATATGCCTCTGAGAAAATATTTACCCCTGAGACCTGTGGCAATGCCTTCCATCACAGAGTACCTGTGAGAACACACAGCTGTGGTGAGGACGTGGGGGAGGGGTAGGGGTGTGTGTGTGTGTGTGTGTGTGAAGTAATACAATTTATTTCACCAGTTTTGCGGGTACCAGCCATTCGGAAGATTTTATGTAAACTATGGGATTGTCCTGACAGAGAACAAAGGAGGAGGCAGGCAAGAAGTAAGATACTAGGGTGTATCACTGTAGAAAAAAAATGAAATCTCTTTCTCTCATACTATCTAAAATATTCCATGTGAATTGACAGACTGAGTATTATTATAAAGAGTGTGTGTGTGTGTGTGTGTGTGTGTGTGTGTATGCATGTGTTAGTCACTCAGTCGTATCCAACTCTTTGTGACCCAATAAATTGCAGCCTGCCAGGCTCCTCTGTCCATGGAATTCTCCAGGCAAGAATACTGGAGTGGGTAGCCATTCCATTCTCCAGGGGATCTTCCTGACCCAGGGATCGAATCCTGGTCTCCTGCACTGCAGGCAGATTCTTGACTGTCTCTCCGGTCTCTTTCAAGCCACATGTTTCTATGATGAAAACAGTTTCACACAACTTGCTTTTCATTTTTAAAATAAGGAGAAAGTTAACGTGTTTCCTCCTAGCTAGAACTTTAAAGAGGGCAAGGCACCCAGTTTTCCTACTTAAAAGCTGTATGATCCCAAGAAAGTTCCCTAACCTCTTTGAGCTTCAATTTCTGCATCTCTAAAATGGGGATGACAGTCCCTCTTTCTGTGTTTCAGAGAGGATTAAAAGGATAGTTTAAGTAAATGAGCAAGCAAAGGTCCTGGATTATGAATGGGGTTTAATAAATTTTAATTCACTATGGGGCCTAGTAAGATAAATGGCATTTTCAAATTAAAATCCTATCAAATATTAGTGATAGGATGAGAGCAAATAGATTACTGCTCTGGTGAATAAAGGTGCCTGTATTTATACAGTCTTTAAAGAACCATGAGGATTATCTTTGCGGCAGCCCTCATTTTAATTAAGAGCATAGAGATTAGACATTTCAGCATAGGAAGAGGTTTATATTTGATTTAAACCACAGATGTACATTTGCAGCATCTAAACATTCCATTCCTTGGCTAAAGATGTAACAAGCTACTTCAGCAAACCTGAAATTGCAAAATAAATGGAAAATGCTTAATCATTTAAAAGGAAATGGCAAAGGAATGAAAAGACCAAAGCATACACAGGCACCAGAGAGGAAAGTTACGCAGCAGGAAGTCTCCTCAATGTTTTTAAAGGCTGACAAATGACTTCAGTAGACAGGCAGAATACAAAACTAAAGGACCCATCTCTATCGCTTTTACACACAAACACTTCCAGGGAAAAAAGTATATATTTCTATAGGCAAACTCATTTTGGGTAAAAGTATTTCTTAAAGCAAAAAAAAAGCAAATTGCAGAGCCATGTGTAAAATACAAACTTATTTTGTTAAAAACAATGTCAGACTCCACCTACACCTGAGTATGATTTGCACATGTTTGTACGACATCAGGCAACGTATGACAGGTTCAGGCCACAGTGCCACACTGGGAAGCTCAGCGGATTTGAGGGAACTTTTTGTTTCTTGAACATCTTTGCATTACCTTACCAAATGCAATGAGCATACATTACTTTGGAACAAAAACACTTCAAAATAAAAAAGAAAAAAAAATGTACATTTCCTATTATTCATACACGCATTCATTCATTCATTCATCATCCAAAATTTATTGAATCCTGACTGGACCATGAAGTATACTGAGCTGGTCTTCTCTAAAGCATCAGATCTGACTTTTTCAGAAGCATGCCAGCTAAATTTAGTTTTATTTTGTGGGGTAAGCCATGTGGTTCTCTTGCTCTGCCCTAAAATCCTATCTTGTTCCCCTTTGAGATTAATGAGATATATTAAATTCAAACCATTTGGAGTTAATTGCACTCCTTCCCTTTCTACCTGAAGTTACTGCACTCAAGGGAGGATTGACTGACTCCCCAAGTTCATTGAATTGTGTGTGGCCAATGGTGGCAACAACATGGAATTTAGAATAAAAGCAAACAAACTAACAGTTTTTCAGTTCTGACTCTTCTACTTACCAGATATGTAACACTGGTATGCTCCTTCCTTCTTTTCAAACCTCAGCACCATTTTCTCTCTTTGAGTAATAATACCTATCTTACAGTACAGCTCTAAACCTCAATGATGTTAGATATCAAAAAGTGCTGTAAGTTGCAAAGTGATGGATGTGTGTACATTACAATTTCTCCATGAAGGATTTGTGGTTTTTGCTTCCAACAGAGGACAATGACACATGCTTGTAAGTCTTGGCAGGTTTCCACTTCAGGTGAGACTATAATAAGCTTGAATAGAGCTGAGAAGCAACAGCTACCATGTTAGGAAAATGCAGTTCTTTCCTGATAAAGATTGCAAACCCAATTAACCAACAAACATATCTGACCTGGTATAATCGTCTTCAACAAGCATGTGCTTTGGAATTGGTGAGTACCTTCCTGGAGAGATGGGCGGCAGGGAGGTTTTATATTCTAAAGTGCCATTGTTGCCAGAGAGAAGATGGTTTTCCATCGGTGGAGAATAAGCTAAGGAGTGAAAAAAAAAAAAAAAAGAAATCTGTTATGTGGGTGATTCAATGTGTCATGCTACAGTCCTGTTAAAAATAGAAAGGCTGTGCTACATGCTAAGAATTCTGTGATCCTTCAAGAGATGGGAGTTGCTGTTTGTTTACATTTAATATGTACAAGCACATGATGACCTTTAGGATTGGAAAGATATAATAACAGTTTTATCTGTAAGACCAGTTCATATAATTAGGTGAAGAGAAAAACGGGAGGAGAGATCCCGCACTCACATTTTTTCAGAACAATGATTAATGTTCTATTGAAATAAAAATGTTAGCTTTCTAATTGCAGGGCTCACATTCTTTTCACATAGTTAATGTCAAACCATCAAAAGCAGAAGGCTCTTGGAGCAAGTTACTGTATAAGACTTTAATCCCTAAATACACTATTCTCCCATCCCAGAAAAGCTAAGAACTCTGGCCTTTCTTTTCTGTTCCTCCACCCTAATTCATCCCCCTTTTGGGTGACTAAAAAGCTAATTGGGTCTCCTGCCCCTACTCTCTCCCCAGATCCATTTTATACACTGAAAAATGCAGGTCTGATCACGACGTTCTCTGGCTTACACACTCTCCATTGCTATTAGTGTACCGAATATAAACTTTCCCTTTTATCATTCTTGGAAGACTGACTCATTTTGATATCCCCCTCTTATACATCTCCTATGGTCCCTAAATAAAGCCTGTTCTTCCTAAGACCTGTATTTTTGCTCCACTTTACCAGCTACCTAAAACTTCTGTCTCTTCTCCCATCTCTGATACTGAAATCTTATCCATTTTTTTCAAGATACAATTCAAACTCTACCTTCTGCATAAAGATTTTTCTGCTCTTCCAAAGACAGGAGATATCCTTTTCCTCTGAGTGCCCAAAGGACATTTCTTTTTACCTCTCTCATGGCATATACATCCCCTCTCAGTTTGCCAGATCCTGCTGTTACTTCTATACCTGAATTAACCTTCCTTTCAATGAAGGCCAGGACTGTATCTCCTGTGGATCTCACATATTACCTTATAAGGTATTTTGCATGTACTGAAATTACTCTATATATTTCTTGAATTGAATAGCAAATTTTGTTTTTTCCTTTTTTCTTCTGACAGAAAGAAGAAATGTCCTATGTGCCCATCAAGAAGAAGCTCACAGAGCCTCAAGACTGATTTTTCTTCATTTGGCTTGATAAACTCTGAAAGTTAAAACTCTTCAATATGCTAAGGTAAGTCTGATCTCATCTTACTGCTTGCTTGACAAAAAGATATATTCTGAGGGAAGTCATTTTACAGTCATTAAGAAAACCAATAGCCAACGTAATGGGCAGGTAACAAAATCATTCAACATTTAAGTTTCCCTCAAGAGAAACATCCAAATCTAATCTATCATGTATACTATCATGTAAGAATTGAATCGCCAGTCTATGTCTGACACAGGATACAGCATGCTTGGGGCTGGTGCATGGGGATGACCCACAGAGATGTTATGGGGAGGGAGGTGGGAGGGGGGTTCATGTTTGGGAACACATGTAAGAATTAAAGATTTTAAAATTAAAAAAATAAAAAACTAACTAACTAACTAACTAAATAAATAAATAAAAGAGGTTAAACGACTTGCTTAAGAGCATAGTACTAATTAATAACAGGACCTGAAGACATTCTGAGTTCTCAGTCTCACAACTGGTTGCTCAAGATTTCAGAATGAGCACTTTTACTGATGCGGCCAAAACTGTCCCTTTAACTCACATCAGAAAAAATGAATTGCTTCCAAATCTAGTCCCCAGAGAGACAATCTTCTTGTTACCTATTAAGAAGAGGGGAAACCATGGGGCTTATGTAGAAATGGACATTGTGAGGATCGAGCGCAGCATCTCATTGTTTGTTGTTGCTCGAGAAGCCCCCACCTCCAGCCCGTCTCCACTGTCTTAGTGACTGAAAATTTTATCTGGCATCCTTGCCAATATATCAAATTCTGATAAAGGTTAGAACTATAAGGATAGCGATTAAGGAGCATGATTTCACCATTTGTGGGCAAGATCCTCTTCCCCAAGAAGAAGAACAGTGTTCTCCCCAGTTTATTTTGCCAGTCTCCTTCTTTTCCACTCTGTTACTATATAGATTTGAACTAGGAAGAGAGACTATTATGGCCTGAGAGCTATTGTGCTTTAGGGGCTTGAGAAATAGCCTTTAAAAACGTGTTGGCCCTTGGCAGCAATGGAGACACAGACATAGAGAACAGACTTGTGGACACGGAGATGGGGGGAAGGAAGGAGAGGGTGGGGTGGATGGAGAGTAACATGGAACTTTATATTAACATATGCAAAACTGATAGCCAATGGCAATTTGCTATATGGCTTAGGGAATTCAAACTGGGGCTCTAACAACCTAGAGAGGTGGCATGGGGTAGGAGGCGGGAGGGAGGTTCAAGAGGGAGGGGACACAGCTACACCTATGGCTGATTCATGCTGTTGTTTGGCAGAGACCAACACAATTCTGTTAAGCAATTATCCTTCAATTAAAAAATAAGTATATTTAAACTTTTCTAAAATGAATAACCTATGAAAACTAATGAAAACCTACTGTAGAGCATAGGAAACTCTACTCAATGCCCTGAACGGGAAGGGAATCTGCAAAAGAGTGGCTATATGTGTACGTACAGTTGATGTGCTTTGCTGTGCAGCAGAAACGAATGCAACATTGTAAAGCTGCAATTAAGCTCCAATAAATGGTTACGCTAATCAAAAAATTTTAAAAACACGTTACCCCTTGGAATACTACTCAGCAATGAAAAAGAATGAAATAATGCCATTTGCAGCAACCAGGATGCACCTAGAGATTACCATACAAAGTGAAGTTAAGTCAGAAAAAGAAAGACAAATACCACACGATACCATTTATATGGGGAACTGAAGATATGAACCTATCGATGAAATAGAAAGACTCACAGATATAGAGAAGAGACTTGTGGTTACCAAGGGGAAGTGGGGGTTAGGGAAGGATAGATAGAGAGTCTGGGATTAGCAGATGCAAACTATTAAATATAGAATGAAAAAAAAAAAAGAAAAAAAATATAGAATGGACAAGCAACATGTTTCCACTGTATAGCACAAGGAATTATATTCAATATTTTGTGATAAACCATAATGGAAAAGAATATGAAAAAGTATATATATATATGAACAACTGAATCATTTTGCTGTACAGCAGAAATGAATACAACATGGTATGTAAACTATACTCCAGTTAAAAAAAAATGTGTTGCTCTTATGTTGTCGTAATCACACTGTCCATAACATACATTATTAAGCCTTTCTCTAATGGTGAACCTGCCAACTCATCAGCTAAGGCCCCCAAGACAAGTGAAGTACAAGATCCCTCTGTGGTATTTCCACAGGCTAAACAAGAGTGAAGGTGTAAGCAGAAGATCTTGCCAAGTTTTATAGAATTCCAATTTTGAAAACCCGGCCTGCTGTTCAAAGATGACTCTAAGCCTGGTACTTACAGTGCGTAATATCAGGTGGGCCATAAGGATCAGTCATATAAATGGTGGTGGGTTTGCCAACTTTTAGATAAACCACATCTGATGTGTTCTTCAATATTGCTACCGCCTCCTCGTGTGTTACTTCTTCTAAACTGTAGTTGTTTACCTGAAAGTGGGAAAAATTCATTGTTAGAGCCAAATCTATGCAGGGGATTAGCCAGAACTATCCAAGCAAGAAGATATACAAAATTATGAGCTTAAGCAAAGAATAAATCATAATTATTACAGTCCAGTGTCTATATTGAACTTTGACAGAAGAGATGGATTAACGGCATTAGCCAAAGCAGGTAAGGTAAAATACTAAAAAATAAGGTTGTTTCTGCCTTTTCCTACCAGGACGCAATATATTATATTAGAAATCAGAATACTCTTGTGGAAAACGGAACAAAGAGGTCAAATGTCTTTCTTATGCTATAGTGAAAGTGAAGTCGCTCAGTCGTGTCCGACTCTTTGCGACCTGTGGACTGTAGCCCACCAAGCTCCTCTGTCCATGGGATTCTCCAGGCAAGAATACTGGAGTGGGTTGCCATTTCCTTCCCTTATGCTATAGTGACTGTGATTACAAAAGCAATATACATTCATGGAAGAAAACAAAAACAACAGATGAAAATAAAAATTATCCATAATCTTCTTATATGGACATATATCTTTGAATGATTGTGACCATATTACACACATTGTTTTGGAATGTGCTTTTCAACTTCAAGCGACCATTTGCCTCTATCATGTATGTATTTCAACAAGATTAGTTTTGTTTCTTATAAATCACTGTGCCTTAACACAATGATTTAACTAATCTCTAAAGCACATTTAGTTTATTTCAAATGGTGTTGCAATAAACTGTTTTCTATATTTGTGCACCATTCTGATGATGTCTTCAGGATAAATCATACAAATGAACACTGGGCCAAATTAAATGAATATGATAAAGCCTCGGGTGCATGCTTAGCCGCTCAGTCATGTCTGACTCTTTGCGACCTCATGGACTGTAGCCCAACCAGACTCCTTTGTCCATGGAGATTCTCCAGGCAAGAATACTAGAGTGGGTTGCCATGCCCTCCTCCAGGGAATCTTCCCAACTCAGGGATTGAAGCCAGGTCTCTCGCATTACAGGCGGATATTTTACTGTCTGAGCCACCAGGGAATCCCAAGGCCTCTGGTACCTATTTCCAAAGTGCCCTATGGAAACATGAGCCAGTTTCCTCTTATACTGCAGATATATCAGAGCCCTGTCTTCCCACAGCTTCACTGGGCTTGGCTTTTCTCACTTTAAAAATTGTTCCCATCAAAATGTCATTTAACATGAGTCTGTTTTCTAAGGAAAGAGCACTAATGTTGGAACATAGAGCTTTTCAAATGAACAAGTTCAAGAGTACCTTGTTGCCGTTGGCTTTAACAGCCACTTCTCTCTATTGGAGAGAAAAGCCTGTGATACCAGCACAATTATTCCTTCATGGCGGTGGCTTACAGTGGGTCTCTGAGGCACCTTCTCTTAAATGGTTTTCAAATATTGAGGCAATATTTTAAATACCTAGGTTATCCTTACTTGACTCCTATTTTTCTTTATATGTAGCAATTCTTTAGTTGGTTTCTGCTGAAATGAGGTGTAATTCAAATCAATGTAATATAAACATAAATAAATAAAATAGCTTGGATTCCTACATATTCTCTGTAGTATCTAATCAACACTTCAGTCATTTAACACCTTGTAGCATTGCTTTTTAGTTTTGCTTCATGTTGTTGCATAAATTCCACGTGCCACTTAATCCTTGGTGGTGCAGCCAGGTCAGGGACACTGGAACAGAATGGAATTGAGCCTGACTGCTGTGAGCTCTCCATTAAGCAGTATGTCTCCCCTGTTCTCTTCTAGAGAAGTAACATTCTCTTAACTCTTTTTGTACTTCCAATGTCTAGCACTTGTTGATTCATTGATCAAATGTTTGTTACTTACCTATTACGTGTCAGTCACTGTTCTACATGTTAGAGATATAGTGATAAAACAATAAGAATGATAATCATAATTACAGCAGACACTTACAATGCCTTATTTCATGTCAGGCATTGTTTGAAATTATTTTATATATATTAACACAATCAAATCTCTCAATAGCCTATGGACTAGCCATCATAATTACTTCCATTTTACAGATAAGAAAAGCATGTCTCCGAGTGGTTAAAAAAAACTTGCCCAAAGTCATTGACCTAATCGTAGTAGAGGCAGAAATCAAAGCCAGATGGTTTGGTTCCAGAGACTCTTCACCATTCATCCCTATTGCTTCTTTCAGATGGACACAGTCCCCACTCCCACGAGACTCACACTCTACTAGAACATGGCTGTTTATGAAATGAATGGATAGAAAACTAGACCCATGCAGAGTGGGAATGTTATAGGACTATAGGCATGGTAAACACAGTGGATAATGGCAGCCTTCAGACAAATAGCAAAAATGATAGTAATAAGAGCTAACATTTATTTAACACCTGTATGTCATATATCTTGGAAATACTATGTACATATTTTGACGTAAGTTACACAATTTATCCTGGTTATAGCTCCATGGGGCTTCCCTGCTGGTTCAGATGGTAAAGAATCTGCCTGCAATGCAAGAGACCTGGGTTCAATCCCTAGGTCTGGAAGATACACTGGAGAAGGGAATGGCTACCCACTCCAGTATAGCTCCATGAGGTAGACATTAATAACTAGACCTACTCTGGGAAAAAACTAATATCTGAAGAGGTTAACACAGCAACAGAGAGGTCACACAGCCCCCAAGCGGCAAAGTTATCAGTTGGATTACAGTCCTGCTGAAAAGACGAAAATGAGACAGCCCTTGAGATTTGGTTCCTAGAACTTACATTATCTATTCTTTCTTCCTTTGGGAGAGCAGAGTCTCTTTCTAAGTTTGCATATAGAAGTAATGTGAATGCCTAAGTGTTATAAAAGCCTGAGCAATCATTACCCTTCTTGCTGAATCCAGTGATGACAACATATTGCATCAGCCAAGTACGCTGACAAAGTCAAAAATAAATAAAATGGAAAGTTGCTTGATATATCTGTTTCTTCAAAACCTTTTTACATGTTTGACCAATCACTATTTTTTTAAGGACTACCACTTATACCTAGATAATTAATATTTACAAATAATGCTCATATATATGAGCTCATATACAATATGCTCATATATAATGGTTTAAAATGTATAGAAGTGTCTTGTCTTAAAAGATGGTTGCCTAAGGTAGCTCTGAATACTGTGACCATGTACCCTAGAAATACCTATATTGAAAAAAGAGAAGAGGGGAAGAATTTATTGCCATAAACAGAGAGGAGCCAATGGATAAAGACCCTAAAGGCCAGAAACCAACTGGATTAGATTACAAGTGGTGCAAAAGCTCTGTTTCTGACAGGGGCTCACTGTCTCTTTCCCCAGGATACAGAAAGCACATAGCTCATTAGATTATCAGTGAAAAAGAGATGTGGCCAGCACTTATTAAATTGCACTTCCTCCATCCTTATGTTGAGCCTTGAAACAAGCTAGAAAATGTTATCTTTAAGTGTGTTTTCTGAGAATGACTGCCTTAACAGACTCTCAGACCACCAGGAAAAAATCTTTAGGGCAGAAAACAGAAGCTGAGGAGAGGTTGGAAGTGAGGAGTGAGGAAAGAGAGGATATTGGGGGAAATACTGGTCATTTAAAACAGTAGTACTTCAGTCAGACTCTCTTTGCTGACTGTGAAGTATTGGAAAATCTACACTGATTTCCATCACAGGAGAGGTGGTGTGATACTGGCAAAAGAATGTAGTGGTTAAGAGCACATGCTTTTGAGCCACACAAACCAGGACTTGTTGTGGTCCTGACACTACCTAGCTGACTTTGAAAAATTTGTTTAACCTACTTAGCCTCAGTTTTGGCATCTGTATAATAGGTATGAGAAGAATCACTGCCTCAAATGGGTTGCTGATTTCAATATACTGGCCCACGTAAAGTGGCAGGCTCATTAAAGTGCTCATTATTGTTAGCTCCTGTTACTATTGTCATCATCCATCTCTCTCCTCAGGAAACAGGAATTCTTGGTGAAATTTTTCGCTGAGCATTTTCCTGTAAACATCTGCGAACTGATGAGTTTAATTAGAGTACTGTTGATGAGGCTTCTGTGCGGTCTTTTAAAAAATTCAGAATAGTACAGGATCTGGACCCAAAAAATGCTCTTTTGTGCTGAAGTCTTCAAAATGTTTTTCACGACAGTGGGTTTATTTGGGTTAATTATATGTGTGTATTATCCTCTGAACTCTCAAGATAAAGGGCCTACAGCTGGAGCTGATTGTACACAGAGAGAAGGGACATTTTACTGATTGGCTGGGTGCTCTTGTCATTGTTTTTCATTGTTTTTTTTCCTTTTTTTTTTTTTGCATCAAGTATCTGCCTATCATGGTGAACACTGAGCAACTGGCCTGGTTTCAGAAAAAAAAAATCATGTGCATTTGAATGAAGTGTTTCCATGGGGTGTGCAACATAGAAGGGACACGTGTGCAGGCTGGCTGTGTATTTCAATAGGACAGAGGACCGAGGCCAAGACAGAGAGATTGGAGGTGAGGTGACTCATTCTCGCAAATGGAAGCAGGAGCATGATGCTGACAAAGGAGGCTGGAGAAAAGAGGTGCCCGGAGACCTGTAAGAAAGGAAGATGGCAAGTGTTGTGGGAATTCAAATAAGTGTCAGCAAATACACATGTGATGGTACAAAGGTGGGAGGTGTGGGGGCATGAGAAGGTGTGATAGGAGAAATGAGCTACATACAGATGGCAAGACACTGACCTTTCCATATTCATTCAGGAATAGCAACGTGGTGAGACAAACTGGGAGTATTAGCGACATAAAAGTTGCACTAAGACACAGGACAAGGAAATGTGAGACTCTAGAAACACTGTAAAAAAAATTACAAATTCTAGGCTCAGCTGGTAAAGAATCCGCCTGCGGTGCGGAAGACCCCCTGAAGAAGGGAATGGCAACCCACTCCAGTATTCTGGCCTGGAGAATTTCGGCCTGGGTTGCAAAGAGTCAGACAGGACTGAGTGACTTTCACTTTTGGGGGGCTTTCCTGATAGCTCAGTTGGTAAAGAATCTGCCTGCAATGCAGACCTGGGTTCGATCCCTGGGTTGGAAAGATCCCCTGGGAAGGAAAAGGCTACCCACTCCAGTATTCTGGGCTGGAGAATTCCATGCACTGTATAGTCCATGGGGTTACAAAGAGTCAAAGATGACTGAGGGATGGAAAGGGAAAAAATACCAAAATATTCCATGGAAGACAGAGAGAATTAGTGACGTTCACTTTTTTCTAAGGATGGATGGTTCATTATTAAAATGAACAAGAACTAAAACCTTAAATAAGGGAGAGGAAACTAAGTGCAGTAGCCTCTTTATGAAACACACATAATATGATCTGATGAGTAACAGAAAATGGGAATGGGAAAGAAGGAAGTTGATTTATCACACCCAGTGACTAGTTAGATTTATAAGAAATAATAGCCATATTTAAAACCTAGGTCTTTAAAAATGAAGGCAACCTGGTATAATGAGAGTAATTTTGAATGTAGACTCTGATCTGCTATCAGTTTCTAGTTTTATGAATTTTGTAGTTAACATATTTACTGAGTATTAATTTTCTTCTAGTCATATACGGATGTGAGAGTTGGACCATAAAGAGAACTGAGTGCCAAAGAATTGATGCTTTTGAATTGTGGTGCTGGAAAAGACTCCTAAGAGTCCTTTGGACAGCAAAGAGATCAAACCAGTCAATCCTAAAGGAACTCAACCATGAATATTCACTATAAGGACTGGTGCTGAAGCCGAAGCTCCAATACCCTGGCCACCTGATGCAAAAACCCGATTCATTGGAAAAGGCTTTGATGCTGGTAAAGATTGAAAGCAAAAGGAGAAGAGGGTGGCAGAGGATCAGATGTTTAGATAGCATCACTGACTCAATGGTCATGAATCTGAGCAAACTCCGGGAGATGGTGAAGGACAGGGAAGCCTGGCATACTGCAATCCATGGGGTTGCAAAGAGTTGGACGTGACTCAGGACTGAACAACAACATGTTTACTAAATATTAATTTTCTTCTCTGTAAAACAGGGTAATATTGATTGATTTACTTGTGTTTTTGAGAATTAAAGGATACCATGAACCTGAAAAGACACTATAATATAAAGCAGCATATGAATAACAATCAAACTTCATAATCAGACATGGTACTTCTGTTGATCCTAATGTTGGAAACAGTTTTTTCCTGTTCAAGGTTCTTTCTATGAAAATGATCTTATAAAACACTGACTCCTGCAGTGCCTCTATCCATCTTGAAGACTGACCTTCTCAAGGGCAAAGATTAGATTGTTTTCATCTTTGTATTCCCTCAGCTGATATACTGTAAATCGAGGTACTTAATAAATATTGAAATATTCACTAAATAAGTTTGAAAAAATAATGTGGCATATAAAAGTAAAAGTAATAAAAATTGCCTGTTTTAAGGGAGAATGAGGCATTTGTGTTGTGCTTCTATTTTACATTTGTGGGCTGACTCAGAGAGGAGAGGATAAAGAATGAAGGTCATTTTATTGGACACTCACTGTGTGTCAGGCATGGGACATAAGAATGAAAGACTGGGACAAAACATGAGTGCCAGGTCATATCAGCTTATGAGGGACATAATCAAAGCTTCAACAGTGTGGATTTCTTCCTCCTTCATTAATCATTGATGTATTTCTTAACCTTTTATTCCATAGACACAGAGAGAGCAAGTGTCAGTGATGTTATGATTGACTCCAGCTTTCTCTGTGGCAGCAGTCAGCAAATGAATAGCATGATAGGGACTGCAGGGCAATCCGCTGGGTGCAGGAAGAAATATTAAAATTTTTATTAATGTTTATCACATTGATCTTCACCTATCTTTTTGTGCATGTTCAGTAGCTAAGTCATGTCTGACTCTTGCGACCCCAAGGACTGCAGCTCACCAGGCTCCTCTGTCCACAGGATTTTTCAGACAATACTGAAATGGGGTGCCATTTCCTACCGCATTTTCTTTTGTGTGTGTATGGTTTAAAATGTGGATAATATGTTACCATAACAACATATGAATGCATTTATAGAGAAATATACATATACTAGAGGGAACTTTTTGTGTTTTACTGTGGGGTGTGTTGTTAAAAGAATTTTAAAACTACTCCTCTGTAGTCGCTACCAATATATGATGACTAGAGCAAGTTTTATTAACAGGGTTATTAAACTGAATATAAGAAAGAAATAATATAATGGAAGGTTTTACTCGTTTATATAAAAGCTCTTTATGTTAAACCTTTAACCCTTAAATAAAATATACCATTGTATTTGCATTATGTTGTAGTTTGAATGCACTTGAGAGAAAATACACGGGAGTCCAAGAAATAATGCTTCCCTGGTGGCTCAGTGGTAAAGAACCTGCCTGCTCATGCAGGAAACCATGGGTTTGATCCCTGGGTTGGGAAGATCCCCTGGAGAAGGGGATGGCAACCCACTCCAGGATACTTGCCTGAGAAATTCCATGGACAGAGGAACCTGGTGGGCTACAATCCATGAGATCACAAAAGAGCTGGGTACGGCTTAATGACTTAACAATGAAAACAACAACCAGGAAATAATTATCCAGATTTTTTTTTTTCTTAGTGTTTCAGAAGGTAAGCTAACTACAGGAGACAGATTCTGAAGGGTAAACTATTTCTAAATGTCTTTCAACCCGTTACTGGAAATTGCTAAATGATGCTAAACCAGCTAGATCTCAGAAATCACCCTCAGGAGAAGCAGTTGAGCAGCAGAGCTGCATAGGATGGGATTAAGTTAAGGCGGGACTGTGGTTCTTAACCTGGCCACACATGATTAACAGACTCATTTAGAAAACTTTAAAAAAAAAAAAAGAAATGAGGCATGGCTCCTACCCCAGAGATTTCTGGTTTGATTATTCAGGGTTGACTGAGGCCTGGGCATGCATAGCATTCAAGAGCTTACCATGAGATTCAAACATATAACCAAGATTGAGAACCAGAGGGGTTGAGTAAACTGCTGAAAGGACTGTGGTTTTAGAAAATTGCTATCTGGGTCTGAATCTAATCTCGCGATTTATTTGTTAAATAATATTGAGAATCTGTTTGCATCTTTGAGGTCCAACTTTCTCTTCCAGAAAGAAGACCAGCAGTGACTGCCCTATCCATCTCTCACGTGTTGGAGTCAGGAGGTGCTGGGGGTGGAAGATCTTTCTTAAAGAGGAATGGTGTCTTGGTAGGAGGAAAGAACTCTGTGCAGAGGCAGTGACAGCTCCAGCTCTTATCTAAGGTGGGCCTAAACCAAGTGCTTCGCAGTCCTTTTCATTATTCAGATAATCTCTACATACCTGCATGGCCTTCAAGATGATTTTCTTATTGATGTTTGGGTGAAACAAAGTGATACTGGGTCCTCACAATGAATACTCATTCAGAATAGGAAACTGTTTCTACTCATCCTCCTTAAATCTGTTTATGTTCTCACCATATGATGTAGATTTTGGAATAAAAACAAGAGATGCTCACACACAGCACATCCCAGAGTGACTCCACTAAAAACTAGGGTGTCTCATAAGTGTTCCTTAAAAAAAAAAAAGAAAGGTTTCATAATAGAATATAGTTGAAAGCTATGGTACTAATCAAAGTTAAATTAGTTCCTTGACTAGAAGACTTCATAGACTCCTAAACATGCTGACGTTTGTTGAGAATCTACAAGACAGGTGAGATACCAGTTGACTCATTTGACTATAGATCCTTTTCTTTTTAACGATTTTCTTAAATTTTACTTATTTACTTATGGCTGTGCTGGGTCTTCGCAGACGCATGCGGGCTTTCTCTAGCTGCAGCAAGTAGCGGCTACTCTCCACCAGTGGTCCAAGGGCTTCTCACGGCAGTGGATTCTTTTGTTGTGGAATACAGGCTCTAGGGCAATGGGCTCCATCACAACTATGAAGCCCGTGTGTCCTAGACCCATGCTTAGTAGCCTGGTGGCACGTGGAATCTTCCCAGACCAGGGTTCAAACTTGTGTCTCCTGCATTGGCAGGCAGAATCTTAACCAGTGGACCCATCTACAGGACCAGGGAAGTCCTGTAGACCCTTTTCATGTGACACAGGCCCGAGACTAGTATTTTAAAACATACTTGGGTAACACTTATCTAAGGTAACCAAACATGGATGTGACTTGCCCAAAATTAATTAGATAGAGTCAATGCTGGCTGCCTGGGACTTCAATCTAGTGATCTTATCTTTGAGTCCATTGCTTTTCTTTATTATTTCACTGCCTCATTTACCTTTCCTCTTGTCTACCAGCTTCCCTTTAAGCAAATGAAACAGACCTTCTTTCTGTAAAAGATGCAAAAGTTCTCTTACTGACAGTTTTTTCTTCAAATGTCAAGAAAATCTTACAGAAGGAGTCGGTGATGGGCAAGGAAGCCTGGTGTGCTGTGATTCACGGAGTCACAGAAAGTCGGACATGACTGAGCCACTGAACTGAACTGAACTGAATATAAATTTCAAACCACGATGTGACAAGTGGCTTTACTGATTAACGGCTGCTGTAGAGAAGACAGTGAGACAACCCGAGTGTGTGTGTGTTGCGTGTGCTAAGTTGCTTCAGTTGTGTCCAACTCTTTGCGATCCCGTGGACTGTAGCCACTGGGCTCCTCTGTCCACAGGATTCTCCATGCAAGAATGCTGCAGTGGGTTGCCATTTCCTACTCCAGAGGATCGTCCCAACCCAGGGATCAAACCTGGGTCTTTTACATCTCTGACTTTGGCAGCAGGTTCTTTACCACTAGGCTCCAACATTGAGCTCCAATACACTGGCCACCTGATGTGAAGAGCCAACTCACTGGAAAATACCCTGATATTGGGAAAGATTGAAGGCAGGAAAAGGGTGTGACAGAGGATAAGACGGTTGGATCGTATCACCAACTCAATGAACATGGGTTTAGCAAGCTGCAGGAGTTGGTGATAGACAGGGAAGCCTGGCGTGCTGCAGTCCATGGGGTTGCAAAGAATTGGATATGACTTAGCAACTGAACAACAACAGATTCAAAGTTTCTGGTATTATGTAAAAAAGGATGAAGAAGATCACATTTCTGTTACATGTGTGGTTCTCTGTATCACCATGGCAGGGCTGATTAAAAACCACTGTGTAAAAATAAATGAAAGAATTGGAAACTTATCAACACCGTTAACATCCGACCATCTGTTCCAAAAAGTTCAAGGCCAACAGGTAATCTATTCAGTCCAAGATTACAACAGTAATCTACTGGTACAATCCATTAAAATCAGATGTCACGGGCATTTGAAAAAATTACTGAAAAAGAAACAAAATAAAATTATAGTGAATGGTACTAAATGCCAACTAGCAGGGGAAATTTAAAAAGCTGCTATTTTGATAAGGAGAATATATACTATGCATCTGGGTGACCCATGAAACATCAGAGAGGTCTGATGTTAAGGTCACTTTATTTAAAACACTACGGGGCTTACTGCAAAGGTGACAGGAAATAAATATAGAAGTCAGATGCAATAATCCTGCCTTTTTTAAAGTGGAAAAATAATATTATAAAGAATCAAAAGAGGTTTTGTTGAAAGGGTAATCTTTGCAGAAGATAAATGGATGTACGGCCAAATTTACTGCACGAGTGACAGGAAAAGCACAAAACATCTTAAAAGATGGAGACGTGGAGAACGGGCAAGGCATAACTTTTCAAACAAATGTGGAGGAGGAATTAGCATTCACCACTGAGTTTCCAAGGGAGGAAGACTGAATAAACAGAGATGGATTGGGAAACACATTTTGATTTTATTTTAAGGAAAATGATGGTTCTCCGTCCTTAGAGAGTTCTAGCAGAGGTGAGGCACTACTTCACAGAGTTGTGTTTCTGTGGTATTCTGATGCAGCAAATGAGAGTTGGAAAAAGACAACATATAAGACAGAAACCTTTCAGTTCTGAGATACAAGAAATACTTAGGGGAAAACGTACCCAATTTGCAGCTGAAGAACTGAAAGGATTATTACTCACGATCTCCCCACCTCCACCGGAAGATCATGCTCTTACAGCAGGGTAGATGTTGGAAAACTTCCTGAATTAGGGGGATCTAGCCACAGAAGTCTAAAGAAATTAATGGAGTTTCACTTTAGGTCAGTTTACTTACAGAACTATGAATGAATTTTTCCTAAGAAACGAGAGAAGGGAGTGGCACAAATTGTTTTAGAAAAAAAGAATATCTATTTAGAGAAAAACATTGTGGTACAGCTGGTAAATCACAAAATCTAAATTATTCACATTTCCTTGGGGGAAGATTAGGAGAGAAGAAAGAGAAAGAAGATATAAATACAGGGTTGTAAAGGGAAGAAGAGGTGGATAGGAGTGACGTAAGAAGAGAATTAATAAATACTTTGGTTGAAGCAAGATAATTCATCTTTTGGGGAGGTTTCTGTGATTTTTTTTTTTTTTCTGTATGCTCTCTCTCATGGTCATTTTTCTTTCAGAATTTTATAAAATGAATCATTTTCTTTCATTTCCAGATTCAGCTTGGCAGTTGCCTTGGAACTACTAATTAGGTTTTACTTATGTAAGAGGAGAGAGACCTATTATTGTTGAAGGTTCATTTTTTTTAAGCCTATGCTTTAATATTCAAAACAGTTAAGGATTATGTCACAGCTATTTTGGAAATCATTGTATCTACAATGAATCTCAACAAAATGATAATGGGAAAATAGCTTGGTGCCTAGAAAATCCTTTGACAGAATTATGTAGACTTTGAGGGGTTTTTTAAAAATTATTTTTAAGAATTTGAATATAAAGCTAAAAATTAAAATAGAGCTTCAAGATATCAGCACACTTCCAGCATGACATTGTAATAGCAGCAGTTGAAGAAATACAAGAAGTGATCCAGAAGAGTTATCTAAATCCAAATTGTTATAGAACAATGAGCCAAAGGTCAAATCAATCACTACCTATGACACACTGTGGGAGGGAATGGCAAACTACTCCAGTATTTTTGCCACAAGAACGCCATGAACAGTATGAAAAGGTGAAAAGATATGACACCAGAAAATGAGCCCCACTGGTCAGAAGGTATCCAGTACACTCCTTGGGAAAAGCAGAGGGCAATTACTAATAGCTCCAGAAAGAATGAAGGGGCTGAGACAAAGAGGAAAAGACGCTCACTTGCGGATGTGTCTGGTGGTGAAAGTCAAGTCCGATGCTGTAAAGAACAGTATTGCATAGGAACCTGGAATGTTAGGTCCATGAATCAAGGTAAACTGGAAGTCGTCAAGCAGGAGGTGGCAAGAGTGAACATCACCATTTTAGGAATCAGTGAACCAAAACGGACAGGAAGCGGGGAATTTAATCCAGATGGCTATTATATCTGCTACTATGGGCAAGAATACTTTAGATGAAATGGAGTAGCCCTCAAAGTCAACAAAAAAGAGTCTAAAATTGGGTACAATCTTAAATATGACAGAATGATCTCGGTTCATTTCCAAAGCAAAGTATTCAACATCACAGATCCAAGATTATGCCTCAACCACTGATGCCAAAGAAACTGAAGTTGAACGGTTCTATGAAGACCTACAAGATCTAGAACTAACACCAAAAAAAAGATGTCCTTTTCATCATAGGGGATTGGAATGCAAAAGTAGGAAGTCAAGAGATACCTGGAGTAACAGGTAAGTTCGGCCTTGGTGTACAAAATGAAGCAAGGCAAAGGCTAATCGAGTTTTCTCAAGAGAACACACCAGTCATAGCAAACACCCTCCTACAACAGCAGGAGAAGACTCTACACATGGACATCACCAGATGGTCAACACCAAAATCAGGTTGATTATATTCTTTGCAGCCAAAGATGGAGAAGCTCTATACAGTCAGCAAAAACAAGACTGGGACCTGATTGTGGCTCAGATCATGAACTCTTTATTGCAAAATTCAGACTTAAATTGAATACAGTAGGGGAAACCACCAGGCCATTCAGGTATGACCTAAATAAATCCCTTATGATTATACAGTGGAAGTGAGAAACAGATTCAAGAGATGAGATCTGATAGACAGAGTGCCTGAAGAACTATGGATGGAGGTTCATATCAGGAGGCATGGATCAAGACAATCCCCAAGAAAAAGAAATGCAAAAAGGCAAAATGGTTGTCTGAGGAGGGCTTACACATAGCTGAGAGAAGAAGAGAAGTAAAAAGCAAAGGAGAAAAGAAAAGGAAAGGAACTCTGAATGCAGAGTTCCAGAGAAGAGCAAGGAGATGTAAGAAGGCCTTCTTAAATGAATGATTCAAAGAAGCAGAAGAAAACAATAGAATGGAAAAGAATAGAGATCTTTTCAAGAAAATTGGAGAGATCAAGGGAACATTTCATGCAAGGATGTGCATGATAAAAGACAGAAATGGTATGGACCTAACAGAAGCAGAAGATATTAAGAAGAGGTGGCAGGAAAACACAGAGAACCATACAAAAAAGTTCTTAATGATCTGGATAACCATAATGGTGTGGTCACTCACCTAGAGCCTGACATCTTGGCGTGCAAAGTCAAGTGGGCCATAGGAAGCATTACTATGAACAAAGCTAGTGGAAGTGATAGAACTCCAGCTGAGGTATTTCAAGTCCTAAAATATGATTCTGTTACAGTGCTATACTCAATATATCAGCAAATTTGGAAAACAGCAGTGGCCACACGACTGGAAAAGATCAGTTTTCATTTCAATCCCAAAGAAAGGCAATGCTGAAGAATGTTCTGTGGAAAATTCTTCAAGAGATGGGAATACCAGACCACCTGACCTGCCTCTCGAGAAACCTATATGCAGGTCAGGAAGCAACAGTTAGAACTGGACATGGAACAACAGACTGGTTCCAAATAGGAAAAGGAGTACCTCAAGGCTGTATATTGTCACCCTGCTTATTTAACTTGTATGCAGAGTACATCATGAGAAACGCTGGGCTGGCAGAAGAACAAGCTGGAATCAAGATTGCCGGGAGAAATATCAATAACCTCAGATATGCAGATGACAGCACCTTTATGGCAGAAAGTGAAGAGGAGCTAAAACCCTCCTGATGAAAGTGAAAGAGGAGAGTGAAAAAGTTGGCTTAAAGCTCAACATTCAGAAAACGAAGATCACGGCATCTGGTCCCATCATTTCATGGCAAATAGATGGGGAAACAGTGGAAACGGTGTCAGACTTTATTTTTTGAGGCTCCAAAATCACTGCAGATGGTGACTGCAGCCCTGAAATTAAAAGACGCTTACTCCTTGGAAGGAAAGTTATGACCAGCCTAGATAGCATATTCAAAAGCAGAGACATTACTTTGCCAACAAAGGTCCGCCTAGTCAAGGCTATGGGTTTTCCAGTAGTCATGTATGGATGTGAGAGTTGGACCGTGAAGAAGGCTGAACGGCGAAGAATTCATGCTTTTGAACTGTGGTGTTGGACAAGACTCATGAAAGTCCCTTGGACTGCAAGGAGATCCAACCAGTCCATTCTGAAGGAGATCAGCCCTGAGTGTTCTTTGGAAGGAATGATGCAAAAGCTGAAACTCCAGTACTTTGGCCACCTCATGAGAAGAGTTGACTCACTGGAAAAGACTCTGATGCTGGGAGGGATTGGGGCAGGAGGAGAAGGGGACGACAGAGGATGAGATGGCTGGATGGCATCACTGACTCGATGGACGTGAGTCTGAGTGAACTCCAGGAGTTGGTGATGGACAGGGAGGCCTGGCGTGCTGCGATTCATGGGGTCGCAGAGAGTCGGACATGACTGAGCAACTGAACTGAACTGAACTGAAGAAATGTTCAAACCACCACACAACTGCACTCATTTCACATGCTAGCAAAGTAGCGTTCAAAGTCCTTCAAGCCAGGCTTCAAGAGTATGTGAACCGAGAACTTCCACAAGTACAAGCTGGGTTTAGAAAAGGCAGAGGAACCAGAGATCAAATTGCCAACATTCACTGCATCATAAAGAAAGAAAAGGAATCCCAGAAAAGCATCTACTTTTGCTTCACTGACTATGCTAAAGCCCTTGTGTCGATCACAACAAACTGGAAAATTCTTAAAGACATGGGAATACAAGACCATCTTCCCCTCCTCCTGAGAAACCTGTGCAGGTTAAGAAGCAACAGTCGGAATCGGACATGGAGGAATGGACTGGTTCCAAAGTGGGAAAGGAGCACGACAAGGCTGAACACCATGAGAAATGCCAGGCTGGATGAATCACAAGCCGGAATCAGGATTTCTGGGATAAATGTCGATAACTTTAGATGCGCAGATGATATCACTCTAATGGGAGAAAGTGAAGAGGAACTAAAGAGCCTCTTGATGAGGGTGAAAAAGGAGAGTGAAAAATCTGACTTAAAACTCAGTATTCAAAAACTAAGATCATGGCATCCGGTCTCATCACTTCATGGCAAATAGAAGGGGGAAAAGTGGAAGCAGTGACAGGTTTTATTTTGGGGTCTCCAAAATCACTGCCGACAGTGATTGCAGCCATGAAATTAAAGACACTTGCTCCTTGGAAAGAAAGCTATGACAAACCTAGAAAGTGGATTAAAAAGCAGAGACGTCACTGTGCGAACAAAGCCCATATAGTCAAAGCTATGATTTTTCCAGTAGTCATGTACAGACGTGAGATTTGGACCATAAAGAAGGCTGAATGCCAAAGAACTGATGCTTTTGAATTGTGGTGCTGGAGTAGACACCTAAATGTTCACTGGACTGCAAGGAGATTAAACCAGTCAGTCCTAAAGGAAATCAACCATGAAAATTCAATGGAAGGACTAATGCTGAAGCTAAAGCTTCAATATTTTGGCTACCTGATGTGAAGAGTCAATTCATTTGAAAAGACCCTGATGCTGGGAAAGATTGAAGGCAAAGAGAGAAGAGGGCACAGAGGATGAGATGGTTAGTTAGCATTACTGACTCAACTGGACATGAATTTGAACAAAGTCTGGGAGATAGTGAAAAACAGTGGAGCCTGGCAGGCTGCAGTCCATGGGGTTGCAAGAGGTGGACAAGACTTAGTGACTGAACATCAACAACAACACGACATGTTACTCTCTTCATTTTTCAATTCAGTGCTATGTAGAATATCAGTAGCACAGTTCATTCCATTTCCAAGTCAAGAAACAACAAACTTTGTCTTCTTGAGAGAAGTTGTTAGAGGGAGTTGCTTTATGTCTAAATAATACCTCTCTGTTTCAGAAGCAAAACATCATAGGTACCAACTTTCACATTGAAGGTAATAAAAAACAAGCAAACAAATTTCAGAACATCTCAAGAATGAAAACAGTAGTTCTGCTATATACCCCATGGCCTATAAATAACAGTATCTTTTGTTGTTGTTCATTTGCTAAGTCATGCCCGACTCCCTGCAAACCCGTGGACCGCAGCATACAAGGCTTCCCTGTCTTAAACTTAAAATTTGCTAAGAAGGTAGGTCTTGTGTTATATGTTCTTACTATTTACACACAAAAAATAATAATGAGAAAAAACTGTGGGAAGTGATGGATAATTTTCTAGCCTGGAAGGGGGTGATAGTTTCATTAGTATGTACTTATCTTCAAAGCCATGGAGTTGTGTACATTAAATGTACATTTGCTTTTTACATGTCAATCATACCTCTAAATTGCTTTAAAAAAAGAAAATAAAATTGAAGTGACATCAAGTGGTAAGGAAGCTGAAAACTCTTAGTGACTTTGACTCAAGTGATTAATGCTGCATTTTTTTTGCCCATTCAGATTGACCATACTTTTTCTGCTGACTCCTTCCTGAGTAGTGGCTATTGCCTGGGGCATGACAGGTGCTCAGTCTATTACTTTTTAGATAAAAGAATGAATGAATGATGAAGGAAGGAAAGGATTGTGATACAGGAGAAGACTCTAGGAAGGAAGTCTTCCTTTCTCAAGACTTCCTTGAGAGTCTCTTGGACTGCAAGGGGATCAGAGGTAGGAAGGAAATAACTGACTAACAAATTCTAGGAAACACATGCAAAGACCACGTTTGCTGGTTACAAGCATTTGAAATCCCATTCTGTCTGTTGCTAACTCTATGACCATGGTCAAGCTAGTAAACCTCTCTATACCTCAGTTTCCCTCTGCTTTAAAAGAGGCTGTTGTGAAAAGTACATGCTACATTACGGAACAGCACTTTTAAAAGAACATGGAGCATAGTAAATGCCAAATAAATGCTAGCTATCAAGACTAGTATTAAGCTCTTATTCAGATAATTCAATACAAAAATCATTGACACCTATGAAATTAAGCCAGTGGGACTACAAACAACCTGTCTAGAGTCCAGGGATGTGGGCACAATGAACTTTGAAGTTCAACCTCCAAAGCTTGCACATGTCTTAGAAATTACTATTCTGTTGAAATGGTATAGCTTGATCCTTCCTAAACACTTCTCATGAAATTATTGGAGACACTGGCTCTCTGTGATAAAGCCTCAAGATCCTGGTTTACAAGGGCAGACATATCACTAGATATCCTTCTTGAGAGTTATCTTCTATTGATTTTCAGTATATTATTATCCTGTAGACTTGATACAAAACAGCAAATGGAGATGAAACCGTTTTATTACATGCAACCCCCCCAGTACACTGCTTAGAATTGCCTACATTTTGCTTTGCCTGCATGTGTGTGTGCTAAGTTGCTTCAGTCATGTCTGACTCTTTGTGACCCTGTGGACTATAGCCTCCCAGGCTCCTCTATCCATGGGATTCTCCAGGAAAGAATACTGGAGTAGGTTTCCATTTTTTTCCTCCAGGGTGTATCTTCCTGACCCAGGGATCGAACTCATGTCTCCTGCATTGGCAGGCAGGTTCTTTACCACCAGCACCCTCTGGGAAGCCCAGGAGCTTATTATATAACTCCATGGCTCAGAAAGGGTGGTTGTGTGTTGGAGTCAACCACTGTCTAAGACTCCTAAAGCATGCAAGCAGCTGGCAAATAAAATAGTAGTAAATCTTTCTGAAAGGAGAAGAGGAAGGATCCATTTATATATGTGACAGAACTCAAATTATGAATCCTTGGAAGTCAAGGACTGTGGCTACGCTGGTTGAATGAAGGAACACAGTGGCATAGAAATGTGCATATCAGTAAAGCAGATAGCATTTGCTATGCAAAGCCCACCTCTCTACCAGTCTCGATTAAGTAGTCTCTCTGACTGATAGGAGCTGGATTATATTGGAAGAACAACATATAACCTCTGTGCCTATGGAAACTGGTAAAAACGTAGATTTCTGCTTTTAAAATATCAGCAAATCAGATCCAATTATACCTGCGCTTCTAATATCTCTTACAACAAAATCTGTTCTCTCTTCTTTTCTATTTTTACCAAGGTGACTGCTATGGACTGAATTGTACTTTCTCCTTCCAAATTCTTATGTTGACGTTCTAACCCCTAACCTGACAATAGTTGGAGGTAGGGTCTTTAGAAGTTAATAAATTGGGCTTCCCTGATGGCTCAGATGGTAAAGAATCCACCTGCAATGCAGGAGACCTGGGTTTGATCCCTGGGTTAGGAAGATCCTCTGGAGAAGGGAATGGCAACCACTCTAGTAATCTTGCCTGGGATATCCTATGGACAGAGAAGCCTGGTGGGCTACAGTCCATAGGGTCACAAAAAGCCAGACACAACTGAGCGACTAAGCACAGCACAAGGTTATTAATGAGATGACTTGAGGGTGGAGCTCTAATCTAATAGGACACATGACCCTATGAGAAGAGAAAGCTCTCTCAGGATAAGCACAGAGAAAAGGCCACGGGAGGAAGCAGCAGGAAGACACTTGTCTGCAAGCCAAGAAGAGAGACCTCACCAGAAACTGGATGGGTCAGAACTTTGCTCTTAAATTTCCCCGCTTCCAAAACCGTGGAAAATAAAATGTGTGTTAAGTCACCTAGACTATAGTATCCCGTGAAGGCAGCCTAAACTGATGGTGACAGTCATGCCCTGGAGAGTAAGAGCTTTATAAACACACTCACAGCTCTGCTGGGTCACACTCACCATTAGTAGCCTATCCCCTACTTGCAATCTTCCATCTTTCTGTGCAGCTCCTCCGTCAATAATTTTAGTGACATAAATGCTATTGTCTCCAGGAATGTGCTGGTTTCCCACACCTCCTGCGATACTGAAGCCTAAACCTACAGAAAAGGAACAGAAAAACAAAAGCCTTGTATTGGTTCAAGAAACTGCTATTAGTCACACTTCAACAGTCAAAGAAAACTAAGCTTTCATTTGTTACAATAGTAATAAATAACAATAAATTCCACTCCAATCAACTTTGCTCTTTAAATATTTGAAAGCTTGCTGATTAATGCTAATAAAGCAGAACACAAGTGTAGTCCTGCCCACGTTTAGTCTATGGGCTCCTCTTTGTTGATGCTGTTGTTACTTTAGCATAGCAAACAGAAGTAGTGCCAGTCATTTGGGTAGAGACCTAGATATTTTTGACATTTCAAAATGAAAAGTCCAGCCATTTGAAGAGTTGACAAATTTGGAGATAAGAGCCATGAAGAAGATACATTGGATATTGGTGTAATAATTTCAGAGAGAAGATAAGGATTTGTTCATTGCTTGCCCTTCATGTTTCCTTCTCCGGGCACCTTGTCATATTTTCAGACTTCCTGGCACTTCCTGCTATTAACTTGTAGTTAAAAGAGAATGAAAACAAATGAATTATCCCTGCACACAGTCTAAAGAATAAAGAGGTTATATACTTTGACTATATTATTTTTATAGCAAACCATGAAATATCAAATCATTATTAAACATGGAAATTATCCATTTTGAGAGAAGAATTTTATGCTGCTATGGCATATAAATTTCTTCCAGTTTTACTGATATATAATTGACATAGTACTGTATAAGATTAAGGTACATAGAATGATGATTTGATTTATATACATCATGAAATGTCTGTCATAATAAGTTCAGTGAATATCCATCATATATAGATACAAAATGAAACAGAAGCAAATTTTTCCTTGTGATGAGAATCCTTAGGATTTCCTCTCTTAACTTTCATATCTAACATACAGCAGTGTTAATTATGTTACATATTACACCCCTTGTATTATTTATCTTATAAGTGAAAATTTGTATGTTTGTGCCTTCATCTAACTGCCCCTTGTCATCCCTCAACTCTTGGTAATCACAAGCTTGATCTCTTCTTCTATGATTGAATTTGCTTGAAGTATAATAAACCTACACTACTATGCTAGCTCCTATTTACAACATAGTGATTAGATATTTCTATACATTTCAAAATAATCACCATAAGAAGTCTAGTTACAATATGTCACTGTACAAAAATATTACATAGTTATTGACTATATTCCTCACATTGTGCATTTCACAATCATGACTCATTCATTTTGCAGGTAAAAGTTTGTACCTCTTAATCTTCCTCACCTATTTCTTCCCCACCCATCCACTTTTCTCTCCTCTGGCAAACACTTTATTTTATCTGTATTTAGAGCTCTGTTTCCATTTTGCTATGTTTGTTCATTTGTTTTAGTTTTTAGATTTCACACATAAGTGAAATTATACAGTATCTGTCTTTCTCTGTCTGATTTATTTCACGTAGCATAATATCCTCTAGGTCTATCCATGTTGTCACAAACTTTAATTTATATTAAACTATGGAATGACAACAAGAATAGAGTTTTTAAAAAATCATTATGAGGCCATTTTAAAAGAATAACTGATGGACTCTCTAAAAGTATAAGAACAAAAAACCTTCTCAGAATATGATTGAATACATATTCAGTACAATACTTGTAGCATATATTTTCATTGTATTTGAAAATTATTACAATTAACATGCAATTACTCAGAAAGGAAGATATAAATAAAAACTTCTGTTACTAAAGACAGAAAATTTCTGTAACTTATTTGTCTTAAGCAATTACCACCCCTCCTCCAGTTTTTAAAAAAATTCATACACTTGTTTTATGAGGAAATTATAATAAAAATTTTCGGCACTTTATAAAACAATAAAAAATACTCCATTTCACTATCCTTGTATTGAATAAATACTGAATAGGGCTGTATGCTGTTCTTAAGATAGCATAAATAATTAGTTAATGGAAAAATAATGGCATGGTAAATTATAAAGTAACACCTCTGGAATGATATTTCAAGTGAAACGGTTTTTTTAATTAAATTAACTATAATAGTTAACAATAAAAGAAAAATGAATTTAAATTGATGGGCACTTAAAGTAAGTGTTATTTAATTTCCTACTAGAGAGATGACTATTCTTTATTGATGTTTTGACATTGTATAGCTCTATAAATGTATTTCTTTGCCTCATATTTAAAGAATTTGTATATCAAGTGAAAGATGACCAAGAGTAAATAAAATGTCCCCAACTGGCATTTTCTATGAAATTGAAAATACATATCAGCTCATATTTTCCAAAACTGTTACTTCATATTTATATATGATTATAGGGAAGTTTAAAAAACATACCAATATTTACAAAAGCTTCATAGCCACAGGCTAGGATCAATCTACCGCATTACAACAGTACAAAAGTCATTCCAAACTGTGGACGAGAGGTTAAAGAAAACCCAGGGACTCTGATCCACACCTACTATGCCAACAGTAAATGCCACAGCCGGTCTGAGTTACCGAAGAGCTAAGAAAACAAATCACCACCGCAAACAAGGATAAGTCCAACAGCGGGAATAGCTATGTAGTTGACATTTGAAGTTGAGGATTTTACCAAGACAATGAAATCGCTATGGATACTGTAGACATAAATATACCAGCTAAAGAGGAAATAACTTTTTCCCTCTAAGATTAGACTTAAGTACTCCTTAACTGGTGATTTTGCTTAAGATGAAGTAATTTTAGTAGGAGCTAGAGAACTGGTCTAAAGGTATAGAACTAAACATTTTCCCTAATTTCCCTTACTTAGATGGAACATGGCTATATTTAAAAATTATCAATATTTGCTCAACATTCAATCATTCAGTTTAACATGATAAGTTAAATGTATAGCTTATGTCTATATCCAGAAGACAAGGTTATTTACAGGCAGAAATATCCATCTGTGTTATAAAATAGAATCTGGTCCTGTCCATCCATCCATCCATTCATTTATTCATTCATTCACTCACTCACATATCCATTCATTCAACAAGCATCTCCTGAGTGCATACCATGCATTGTAAAACCAGCTGCTATTAACTGCAGCCAACATAAATGTAAAAAAATGGATTGACCAGAAACACTACAGAAATAATGACCCATGAGTTCATAAGAGTAAGTGTGGTTGAACCTGGCTGAAGCAATGCTCTAAACTTAGCTGATGGTACTGATGTTTGGAGGGCTGCTCTGTGAAGACACATGTGGGCTAGTCCCACCAAGCAAGAAGCCCAAATTCAAACCATGAGTTTGGAGGCATTGGCTTCCTTACACACACTCTGCTAAAACAGAGGTAGTCTCTCTACTTTATAGGACCATCGCCTCCCTTCATGTGCTCATACTTCACTCCTTCAATCCACTCTAGACACACTGACGGCCTTGACATTTCTAGAACACCCCAGACACCCTTCCATCTCAAGGCATTTGCTCTAGCTGTTGCTGTTGCCTGGAACACTCTGCCTTCAGGGCATTGTTAAAATTTCAATTTCTTTGGAAGCCTGACTCTGACCTGTCTGTTTAATAACTGTCCCCTAACAATCCACCCCACCTCCTTATCCTGCTCTATTCTCACTGTCCCTTAGTGCTTACCACCTTGTAATATACTAGATAAATCATTTATATATATATATATATATATATATATATTTTACTTTACAATACTGTATTGGTTTTGCCATACATCGACATGAATCCGCCATGGGTGTATATTTTATTTTTTTATTGTCCATCTTCTTGGTGAAAATATAAACTCCGGATGACAGGGATTTTTAACGGTTTCATGCTATGCAGTAGAACAAGGGTAGGTACACAGTTACCTCTTAAATACACACTAAATGAAAGAATGGATAAGCAAATGAATAGAAGAGCACAAGGAAAGCCACCTGTCTCTGAGAAAGATTCCCCTTAAAGAGGAAGCTGGTGGCTTTAAAGAGAGGGGGACCGCTGAGAAAGCGGGTGTCCTCAGTTAGATCTGATAACTGCATGGGGCAGGCCATTGCCACACGCGCAGTCTGGTTACCTCCCCATCTTAGTCTACACAGAGCTTATAGCAACCGCTGGGGAGGCAGGGGGTGACAGCAGAGGCATCCTCGAGTCCTGACCATCCCATCTAGTGACGGTGTGAACTGCAGTCCCACCCTCCTAATCTGTAACAGGGGAATAAGTGTATCTATGCTCTAGAGTAACTGGCACATAATGGAGATTCTTTTTTTCAAAATTTCTTTTGAAAATATTTATGCTGTTTTGAAATGTTATATTCCATTTACAGTTATTGTAAAATAGATTCTTTTTAAAAAATATTTATTTATTTATTTGGCTGTGTTGGTCTCAGGTACGGCAGATGGGATCTTCCGCTGTGGCGTGAGGGCTTCTCTCTAGCTGTGGCTCATGAGCTTAGCTGCCCCAAGGCAATGTGGGATCTTAGTTCCCCAGCCAGAGATCGAACCTGTGTCCCCCACATTGGAAGGCAGATTCTTTAACACTGGACCACCAGGGAAGTCGCACAAAACAGATTCTTGATAAATAAAAATTCTCTGCTTTAGGAAGCTCTCAAGTTGTCTGGAAAAATGAATACCTAAACATCTTGACATAACTGAACTGGTTAGGATCAGCTTTATCATGGTACTATGATATGTGAGTACAGAGGGGACCATGACTTACTTCTAGAAGAGCAGGAGAAATTAACAGAAGGTTTAGCATTCAGGCTGGTTCTTCAATATTGAGTTTGAATTGATAAAAGAGAATGCATTTTTCAAACCAATACATCCAAACTGACTCAGTGACTAAAGAGTCAGCTGCCCTGACTTAGATCACAAAATGTTCGTAAAATCCCAGCTCCCCTGTGCTGGAACTTGAGACAGACATGCCTAGCAAACACTCAAAACCTATATTATGGTAAGATAGATAAGCCAGAGTGGTCCTTAACAAGATAAATACAATGACTAGTATAAAGATACACCACACACAAAAATAAACTCAAAATGAATTAAAGATCTAAATGTAAGACCAGAAACTATAAAACTCCTAGAGGAGAACATAGGCAAAACACTCTCCAACATAAATCACGGCAGGATCCTCTATGATCCACCTCCCAGAATACTGGAAATAAAAGCAAAAACAAACAAATGGGATCTAATTAAAATTAAAAGCTTCTGCACAACAAAGGAAAATATAAGCAAGGTGAAAAGACAGCCTTCTGAATGGGAGAAAATGAAGGAACTGACAAACAGTTAATCTCAACAATATACAAGCAACTTAGGCAGCTCAATTCCAGAAAAATAAACGACCCAATCAAAACATGGGCCAAAGAACTAAATAGACATTTCTCCAAAGAAGGCATATGGATGACTAACAAACACATGAAAAGATGCTCAACATCACTCGTTATTAGAGAAATGCAAATCAAGACCACAATGAGGTACCACTTCACACCAGTCAGAATGGCTGCAATCCAAAAGTCTACAAGCAATAAATGCTGGAGAGGGTGTGGAGAAAAGGGAACCCTCCTACACTGTTGGTGGGAATGCAAACTAGTACAGCCACTATGGAGAACAGTGTGGAGATTCCTTAAAAAATTGCAAATAGAACTGCCTTATGACCCAGCAATCCCACTGCTGGGCATACACACCGAGGAAACCAGAATTGAAAGAGACACATGTACCCCAGTGTTCATCGCAGCACTGTTTATAATAGCCAGGACATGGAAATGACCTAGATGTCCATCAGCAGAAGAATGGATAAGAAAGCTGTGGTACATATACACAATGGAGTATTACTCAGCCATTAAAAAGAATACATTTGAATCAGTTCTGATGAGATGGATGAAACTAGAGCCAATTATACAGAGTGAAGTAAGCCAGAAAGAAAAACACCAATACAGTATACTAACACATATATATGGAATTTAGAAAGATGGTAATGATGACCCTGTATGCGAGACAGCAAAAGAGACACAGATGTGTAGAGCAGACTTTTGGACTCTGAGGGAGAGGGAGAGGGTGGGATGATTTGGGAGAATGGCATTGAAACAGGTATACTATCATGTAAGAAAGGAATCGCCAGTCTATGTTCGATGCAGGATACAGGATGCTTGGGGCTGGTGCACGGGGGTGATCCAGAGAGATGATATGGGGTGGGAGGTGGGAGGGGGGGTTCATGTTTGGGAACTCATGTACACCCATGGTGGATTCATGTCAATGTATGGCAAAACCAATACAGTATTGTAAAGTAAAATAAAGTAAAAATAAAATAAATTAAAAAAGATTTGATTAAGGAACACTGATTTTTGTTAAGTGACCAATTTAGAGAATGGGTTACAGCACTGAAAAGATGTGTCCATGATAAACAAATAGACCCAGATCATCAGGAGATAGCAAACTAATCAATTATAAATTAAACTCAGTGACAAGAGTTGGTAGGTCTCATCCTAAAAACTGACCCTAGCACTATTGACTGTGAAATGTTTGGCTCTTAAGGATAATACTAAACAAGCCTAGGCAGTATCAGTGTTAAAGAAAGTGGACATAAAATGAGTATGAAAATCACAAAGGAAGTAAAATCAGTGGATATTTTATACTCTGGCAAAGGGAGAAAGCAAGTGAAATTTAAACACCTAATTCTCCAAATTAAAAACTGATCCATTTGACAAACATGTGATGTGCAAATAATTTCAGGATTACTTTCAGTGCATAAAGCTGGGTTTCTCTTTGCATATTGCTTGCATATCCCCAAGTTGTATATCCTCAGGTCAGCTTCAGGGATGCAGGCACAGGGAACGGATTGTCTACATGCTGTATAAAGCCTTTAACTTAACCTTTCCCAAAGCAGTCTTTTCCTCCTCCTATGAAAAAAAGGACATGAAGAATCCCCGTGCACCCTCTCCCCTTGTCTGACTGGGCTGAGGAGCAGGTGTCGGTGACAGAGGGAAGCCTGAAGGAGGAAGTCTTGGGAGCACAGACTGATACTGTGTGGGAGAAGCTTAGAATAAAACCCCCAAAGCCTGTAAGAGTCATGTGATTACAAAGTAGACACACAGTCTTTTTTGGACAGTACAGTAGGAATTATTGGTGGGCGTGAGTAAGGAAGGGACAGCGCCGAGGCTCTGAGTGCAGGGTCCACCATTTGTCCAGGGGGCCATGACTAGGGATATGTTGATATTTGACCCCGCAGCCATCTGAGATGAGCTGCTTTTCTGCCACTGTGTTTTCAAATTCATCCGTGTCAAACGGCTCAGTAGTAAAGAGTCCGCTGCCAGTGCAGGAGTCACAGGTTCAATCCCTGATCCTGGGAGATCCCATATGTTGCAGAGCAACTGGGTCCACGGCCACAACTATCAAGCCTGTGCTCTGGAGACCCAGAGCTGCAAGTACTGAAGCCCATGCACCCGAGAGGCCATGCTCTGCAACAAGGGAAGCCGCTGCAATAAGAAGCCCATGAACCGCAACTAGACAAAAGCCCACACAGCAACGAAGACCAAGCACACTCAAAATGTATAAATAAAATTGCAAAAAACAAAACAAAACAAAAAAACCTTAGTAAATCCTCACTTCTCAGAGATGTGGATCTTCTGGTGGCCAGGGAACATGAACTAGGCCCTGGGGAAGGCCTCAGTTACATGTTCCTTGTTCTGCATCTTGGTGAGGATGGACATTATAACTTGGCTCCTATGGATCCTGACCACTGTGCCCTGGGCCTTTCCAAAGGCACCGCGCATACCTGTCTGGAGACCATCAGATCCAGCAAAGGGCAATAGTCTTTATGGGCGTAAAGAGCTATGTCCCATGACGTCTTATGATCACTCAATAACTTGGCTCAACTTCATTTTAAATGACTTTATCAGGTGGACACTCTGAGGCATCTCCAAAACTTTAGCATTATTATATTAAGCTGACTGCTTCTGTCATAGTTTATCTAGGATCTGCAACATAGGGTGTTTAGCGCTTTACAAAACAACAAAACCAAATCTATAGTGGTATTCTGTACACTCTGACTACATGATTTTATTAAAGGAAATACAGAATCCAGCCTAGAGCCTCACAGGCCTTGTCTGGGAAAACTTCTGAAGGTGCATGCATTTCAGTGGACAAATAAAACAAAAAACTTTACCTGTGGGTCTAGTCTACACAGATAACAGATGATTTTACATCTATCCTTCAGAAAAAAAAAAAAAAAAATCTTTGCTTAAAAAAATACCAGAATGTGCTTTTCATTTTGAGACAATAATTTATCTCATTGAGTGTTAAAAATATGATTAATTAAAGAGCAAAGCTGTATATTCTTACTCTCTAGATTCTTCCTGGCCTCAAAGGACAAAGTTTGGAACTGAAAGAAGGGTTCTATTTTAAATTTGTACAGCACCGGCTAGGTAGGCTCAAACCTACTTAAGGGTCTCTCACAGAGCACGCAATTAACTCACCACAGTCAACATTCCAAACTTTTCTTCTATGGACCTCAAAATACCTACTCATACTTTTAGCCTAAAACCAGTCCTATTTTATTATGAAAAGTCTCCATGTCTATATCTACCATTTCTCAAAGCAATGAGCAACATTCTTGTTTGTAAACCTAAATCTTCTCCTTCACCCTATAATTTTTTTCATTATTCTTTTTTTCCTCTCTAGAATATTCAGTCTCTTACCATCAATGCTTTTATTCTGTTCCAGCTTTGACCATACTTCTGTCCTACCCGAAAAGACCTTCTCTTCAACTTACTGCAGCCTCTTTTACTGAAAGAGCTGGAGTTTCCAAACAGGGATCTTTAGTTACTAACTTCATTTCTGTATCACATATAGTTTTCTCAGACTCTTCCATGTGACTCCACACAATACAGTCTATTCACATGGCAGTGGCTATAGGCTGAATTATGTCTTTTCTAAAAACAGACCAAAGTCCTAAGTCCTGTTAGCTGTGAGTGGTGTTAGTTACTCAGTTGTGTCTGACTCTTCATGATCCCATGGACTGTAGCCTGCCAGGTTCCTCTGTCCATGGAATTCTCTAGGCCAGAATACTGGAGTGGGGAGCCACTCCCTTCTCCAGGGCATCTTCCTGACATGGGGATCAAACTGAGGTTTCCTACATTGCAGGAGGATCCTTTACCATCTAAGCTACCAGGGAAGCATTACCTGTGAATGTGACTTTCTTTGGAACCAGGGTTTTGGCAGATGGAATCAACTTTAGATGAAGTTATATGATATTATAAAGAAAGCTGAGCCTGAAGAATGGATGCTTTAGAACTGTGGTATTGGAGAAGACTCTTGAGAGTCCCTTGGATTGTAAGGAGATGCAATTAGTCCGTCCTAAAGGAAATCAGGCCTGAATATTCTTAGGAAGGACTGATGTTGAAGCTGAGACTCCAGTACTTGGTCCATCTGATGCGAAGAACTGACTCATTTGAAAAGACCCTGATGTTAGGAAAGATTGAAGGCGGGAGGAGAAGGGGACAATGGAGGATGAGATGGTTGGATGGCATCACTGACACGATGGACGTGCGTTTGAGTAAGCTCCGGGAGTTGGTGATGGACAGGGAAACCTGGCGTGCTGCAATCCATGGGGTCGCAAAGATTCGGACAGGACTGAGCCACTGAACTGAACTGATACTGGATTAGTGTGAGCCCCAATCTAATGATTAGTGTCTTTATTAGAAGAGGAAATTTGAACCCAGAAACACACAGAGACGAATGGACATGATGACAGAGAGGAGGATGGTACACCTGCAAGTCAAGGAATGCCAAGGACTGCCAGCAACCACCAAAACCAGAGGAGGAGCACGAACCAGACTCCCCCCAGAGCCCTCCAGGAGGAATCAATCAGGCTGACACCCTGATCCCAGACCTGCAGGCTCTAGAACTGTTAAGAGAATAAATTTACGTTCTTTCAAGTGACCTAGTTTATGATGATTTGTTAAGCTGTGTTGTTGTTGTTTAGTTATTAAGTCATGTCCGGCTCTTTTGCGACCCCATGGACTGTAGCCATCCCGGCTCCTCTGTCCATGCGATTTCTCAGACAAGAATACTGGAGTAGATTGCCATTTCCTTCTCCAGGGGATCTTCCCAGTCCAGGAATTGAACCTGCATCGCCTGCATTGGCAGGTGGATTCTTTACCACTGAGACACCAGGGAAGCCCATTTGTTAAAGTAGCACCAGGAAATTAATAGAGCATCTAATTCATACAGTTTAAGTAGTGGTAAGGGTGTCTACCTCTTTCCTTTCCTTTATTTGCTTATTAAAAAAATTATTTATTTTTAAATTTTTAATTAATTTTTAAATTGAAGGATAATTGCTTTACAGAAATTTTGTTGGTTTATGCCAAATATCAACATGAATCAACCATTGGTATACATATATCAACCTCTTTCTAATGAAATCATATATATACACACACAAGCCTGGGTACTTTTCAACATAGCAGCAGTAATTGAAACTATGAAAAATAAACTCAAAATGGATTAAAGATCTAAATGTAAGACCAGAAACTATAAAACTCCTAGAGGAGAACATAGGCAAAACACTCTCAGACATAAATCACAGCAGGATCCTCTATGATCCACCTCCCAGAATTCTGGAAATAAAAGCAAAAATAAACAAATGGGATCTAATTAAAATTAAAAGCTTCTGCACAACAAAGGAAAATATCAGCAAGGTGAAAAGACAGCCTTCTGAATGGGAGAAAATAATAGCAAATGAAGCAACTGACAAACAACTAATCTCAAAAATATACAAGCAACTTATGCAGCTCAATTCCAGAAAAATAAACGACCCAATCAAAAAATGGGCCAAAGAACTAAATAGACATTTCTCCAAAGAAGACATATGGATGGCTAACAAACACATGAAAAGATGCTCAACATCACTCATTATCAGAGAAATGCAAATCAAAACCACAATGAGGTACCACTTCACACCAGTCAGAATGGCTGCGATCCAAAAATCTGCAAGCAATAAATGCTGGAGAGGGTGTGGAGAAAAGGGAACCCTCCTACACTGTTGGAAACTAGTACAGCCACTATGGAGAACAGTGTGGAGATTCCTTAAAAAATTGCAAATAGAACTCCCTTATGACCCAGCAATCCCACTGCTGGGCATACACACCGAGGAAACCAGAATTGAAAGAGACACATGTACCCCAATGTTCATCGCAGCACTGTTTATAATAGCCAGGACATGGAAACAACCTAGATGTCCATCAGCAGATGAATGGATAAGAAAGCTGTGGTACATATACACAATAGAGTATTACTCAGCCGTTAAAAAGAATTCATTTGAATCAGTTCTGATGAGATGGACGAAACTGGAGCCGATTATACAGAGTGAAGTAAGCCAGAAAGAAAAACACCAATACAGTATACTAACACATATATATGGAATTTAGAAAGATGGCAATGACGACCCTGTATGCAAGACAGGAAAAAAGACGCAGCTGTCTATAATGGACTTTTGGACTCTGAGGGAGAGGGAGAGGGTGGGATGATATGGGAGAATGGCTTTCTATCATGTATACTATCATGTAAGAATTGAATCGCTAATCTATGTCTGACGCAGGATACAGCATGCTTGGGGCTGGTGCATGGGGATGACCCACAGAGATGTTATGGGGAGAGAGGTGGGAGGGGGGTTCATGTTTGGGAACACATGTAAGAATTAAAGATTTTAAAATTAAAAAAAAAAAAGAAAAAAAAAATAAAGAATATTGACATAAAAAATAAATAAATAAATAAAACATCAAAAAAAAAAAAAAAGAAAGAAAATGAATTCCCCACAAGAAAGAGATTATAGAGAGAATAGGATTCTGTGGTGTATGCCTTGAGGAATAACTATTATTTGAGAGAAGTGAATTTGGCCTGTATCCCCAGTTTCTGATACAGCCTATATGGCGTGGGCTCCCGAATTTGCATTTCTAATAGGCCCTCACATGATGTTAATGCTAGTGGCATGAGGACCGCATTGTGAGAAACACTGTTTCAGAGCAATAAAATAAAGATAATATAATAATATAAAATGAAGTGAGAAATAGTAAAAGAAATAAGGGAAGAAACAGGGTAGTATAATATGAGAGTAGGAATATAAAAGTAATCAGTATTTGTTCTATGTAATGCAGCAAGAACAAGGGCCTATCAGGAATTCCTAATTTTTTGGAAGAAAATTCTGGATGACTGGGTGGGTTCCTTGCCTGGGAGAACTGTCTAGTTTGTAGTTACTTCATTCATTCCCAATAGGAGAGGATGGCATGAAATGTGTGTGTATATATACGTGCATGTGTGTGTGCTAAGTTGCTTCAGTTGTGTCTGATTTTTTGCAACTCTATGAACTGTTAGCCCGCCAGACCCTGTCCATGGGATTCTCCAAACAAGAATTCTGGAGTAGACTGCCATGCCCTCCTCCAGGGGATCTTTCTGACCCAGGGATCAAACTGGTGTCTCTTGTGACCCCTGCATTACAGGTGTATTCTTTGTTCTTTGTCAACTGAGCTAGCTGGGAAGCGTGTGTGTGTGTGTGTGTTTTACTGCAGTTCACAAAATCATTAAGTGCTTATCCGATCATTCTTACTTTAGTGTAAAGGCTCATGATCACATTCCTTGATTCCAGTCTTTCCTTGCCTGATTTTCCAAGCTATTCAGTGAAGACTTTCCAGGCTACTCTTTCCCTAAAATTCCACATTCATTCTGTTGCTATTACTTGAAATGGTCCATCACTGTTCTATAGGAATGCTATTTACCTTCTTCTCACTAGTCCTTACTTGTCTGCTCCGAAGCTTCCCTGCAAGCAGGATGATCTTGCTGTGCTGGTTTTATATTAGTACTCCTGTTTCCCCATCTGAAATGCCTTGAGCATTTTAATTTTCAAGACCACTCAAGTCTTGGCCAACTCTAAGCCGTTCATTTCTAAGTTGAACCACAGCAATTATCTGTATCAACCTTTCACTTCTATTTATTGGGTTGGTCAAAAAGTTCAATTATGTTTTCCCATAAGATGTTACAGAAATACCTGAACAAACTTTTTGGCCAATCCAATAAATAGAATGAGGTAACTCATTCAACAAACACTGGTAACTACTCACGTGCCAAGGACTGCCCAATATACACTGTGTTATATCAGTGACTTAGAGTTTGACTTATGGTTCTTTTCTAATGGAAGGTAAGACAAGAGGCAATGAAAATCTGGTGTGGTAAGTTTTGATAGGAGAGGAACAGGAAGTATGGGAGCACATAGGTGGGCCAACTATTTTGGCTTGGGGAAGGGTGTCAGAGAAGGCTGTCTGTAGGTCCTGATATCTCATCTGAGACCTAGAAGATGAAAATGAGCCAGGAAAAAGAGAGTGGGGAGTGACCGTCCCTACAGAAGGAAACATGCATTCAAACACCCAGAGTGGGGAGATAGCGTGCCTCATCTGAGAAACTTACTTGAGAAATAGTTGACGTGAAAGCAACAGGTAATCTTAGGTAGAATATAGGCTGTCAGAGGAGAAGAACCATATTCCTTGTACTCACTGATACTGTGCCTGGAGCATCCCATGGACAGAGGAGCCTGGCGGGCTAGAGTTTGTGGGATCACAAGGAGTTGGCATGACTGAGTTGGACACATACACACACAGTGCATAACAGTTTGGGATAAATGAATGAATGGAGAAAGAAGGACTCTTTCTCCACTGAGTTAGGAGGGAAGGAGAAAAGGATGGTATAGATAAAGATTAAGATTACTGGGTAACGGCAGTGCCCTAAAGTAGCTGTCATCTCCAATTTACTCTGATAACAAAGTGTGGTCATGGGCCAAGACAAGGGAAGTGGTGAAGTCAGACATTTAAAGAAAGTACAGAAATTTGGAAATACATATTAAGGAAGATAGAAGAAATAACTGATTAGAAAAAGGCAGAAAAGTTGCAAGGAACTGTTGATTGTCTAGTTAGGGTTTGTGACTATGAATTAATAATAGCAGTATTCTAGTAATTATTTTTTTTTCCTTCAGCAATTCTAGTGGTCTAGTAGTATAAGCACAGAAAGTGCAAGCAGTTAGATTAAATCACTTTTGAAACTAGTCTTTTGTGTGTGTTGATCTTCTTTATTCAACTAAATCCTGATCCTGGAAAGTAGAGACTGCATAAAAATAGACCATATTATGCATACTGCTGGCATATGGTGATTGTTTAGTAAATACTGGCAGGATGAACTAATGATTGAATTGTTCAAAGACCAAGTGAATACATGGCATAGGTGTATTCTGAATATCAAGCATCCCACATTAACAGATATGTGTATATTTTAGCTGACTGCTTTAGCTTCAGAGAAAAAGTGACCCCAATAATCCATATTGAGCATTTTTAATATGCCAACTCTTGCCTTGTGTGTTTGGGAATTAATGAAGTGTCTATTGTATCTAAAGAAACAATAGAGATTAGCAATGAGAGACTTATTTACTCTCTATTACACCCAAGAATAAGCAGCACTCCCTTGCCTTCATCTTTGCAAATGAAACAACCTGCTCTGATCACAGTTGACTGCTCACAGGGGGAGTATGATGAAGTGTGCTCAGATGTTCTCTACTGGCTTATCCTCTAATGTACTTGAAATGAAACATCCTCCAAGCTTCCAGCATGAAAAATACATGAGAGGCACTGCCTCTACCTATCAACCAAGTCCATCTGCATGTTTCTTCCAGGTTCTGGAAGAACCCGGTTGCCAGGAAGAATTCTGGTTGCCAGTTAAAGCAAGGTCATTAACATTGATTCTGAACACTGCCCAGACTGTTTGGAGGCATCCAGATCCCAACATACAAAGTCACCAAAAAACAGTGGATAACTTGAGATATATAACTCATCTGTTGAAGCTTGATGGGAATGTCTCAGTTGGTGGGGTTATTGCTGGGGAAAGCAGACAAGAAAGTCTGAAGGGTGTCTGGATGGGTTTTGATAAATTTCCTTATAAAAAGGCTCTTATCCAGTAACACCTCGTCTGCAAAGTTTTAATAGCTGCTATAGCATGAACACCAACCAGCCAGAATGGACAACTGCCATAAACATACCACAACTGTCAGCTCTGCTGTAAAGTTTAATTACCACCCCCCATATTGGACAGTAGCACTTTAAAGATAAAGGGAACAGTAGCTATTTCTATTTATGTTCCCCGGAAGCATTATGGATAACGTAGATACCCTAAAAACTAATTTTTAAAATTAGTGGATTAAATAAAGATGGCTGAGCCCTTTTTCGGTAAGTTTACTTTAATGAACCTTGAAGGAAAGGGCTCAGGCTGCTAAAATAATGTGGTAGCGAGTTACTTCATTCATTCTTTAAAGAACATTTAAGTTCCAGGCTATATCAGTTTTTTAGGGCTGCTGGAATGAAGTGCCACAAACGGGGTGACTTAAACAATGGAAATTTATTGTCTGACACTTCTGGAGGCTGGAAGTCCAGATCAAGGCATCAGCAGGTGTGGTTCCTTCCTAGGGCTTTGAAGGAAAATCTGCTTTATGCCTCACTCCTAGCTTCCGGTGTTGTGCTGACAATCTTTGGCATTCCTTGGCTTATAGTGCATCACTCCCATCTCTGCCTTCATCTTCACATGACATTCTCCCTGTGTGTATGTCTGTGTTCGACTTTCTTCTTTTCATAAGGATACCAATTATATTATTAATAGATTAAGGCCAACCATAATCATCTCATCTTAACCCTGAACATCAGCAAGTTTCCTATTTTCAATTACAGTCACACCCACAGGTCCTGGGAGTTAAGACTTCAACATCTTTTGTGGGGACACCATTCAGCTCATGACACTGGCAGGGAAACATACATGTGAGTAGGACACACTTGCTGTCCTCGAGGAACTTATAGACCAGGGTGGAAGAAATGAGAAACAGCATGCAGAAGCAAGTGCTTTTGAAAAAGGCAGATAGCAGGGTTAGAGAAAACTTCTTGGAGACAATGACAGCTGAGCTGAGCCCTGTTCAATGCCTAGAAGAGAGACAGTGAGGAACTCGAAGCATCTCTGAGAGGATCCGAAAGTTTCAGGTTGAACTGTTGTTACTATGAGGGTGAGTGCTGGTTTCAGGCACAGAATATCATGATTGAGGTCAGGTGGAGAGAGCCGTCTAGTCTACTAGGCAGGGCTACACCTACAGGAAGCAGTTACAGAAGAAAGAGACTTATGCCCTCATTCCCAAGAAGTATCTTGAGTATGAAGTCTCTTAGGAGAAATTGTTAGGGAACGCACGGACTGAAACCACCCGCTCTGGCCAGCCACTTGCATGAGTTATCTTAAACAGGAAGTCCTGGCAAAAAAAGCAAAACTAATATGCTAACACCAACTGGAAGAATCCAGAAAGGTCAAAAGGAAAGAGGAGACCCCAGGCCGTACATTCTACCAACATCCCAGAATCATTTTCACTGGAATCTTGGAGTGAGGGAGTAGTTCATAGAAAGGTGATAAAGTCTTGATCATTATGGTCAAAGGAATGAATGGGGTTAGGAGGAAATACTGAGAACTGAAGTGGAAAAACAGAGGCTGTGAAGGTCCAGTGGTGATATGTTGCAGAATTTGGACCTTATATTAGTGACAATGGGAAGCCTCTGAAGAGTCTTAAGCAAGGAAATAACGTGATATGATTTGATGACTACCAATTATCCTCATTAGTGTTTGTGTTGTTTAAAAGATACATCAAATTATATTCTATGGGGAGTGATAGTCTATTTTTTCCTTCCTACATTTTTTGTCTTTCTTCTTCACTATATTCAGTTATCACTTATTAAAACTCACTTGGGGAAACTTTTTAATATCTTAATTCCATGTTCATGATTTTGTTAGAAATATTAGCTTTTCCTGGTTCCTCCCCCTCTCTATTCTCTGTTTATCATAGCTTATTCATAAAAACCAAACTTTGAAATACAAAATATAACATCAAGAGACATTTGCAACCTGCTAAGAATCTAAGAGCTAACCCTAAATTCATAAATTCATTTATAAGCATACTGTAATTCACCAAAGAGTTCAAGCGGGCATTTTCAGCAGATGTCTGACTTCATTACTTCCTGATGGGGAAGCAATCATCACTTAATCATCCTTATGGGGCTCTTTGTGAAAGAGATAATTGGAAAGTCTGGATTTATCTTGGGTACTGGGAAAGAGTGAGAGTTATGTAATTGAAATAATTATACAAGCACCTCTTTTTGCAAGGACATTTTGCTCTCTATGAAACAATGGAAGACTTACTCATTATGGCTCAGATTTATGAATTCACTAACCTGTATTTCTAGCATTTATCTTCTGATTTCAGACATGCTAAAGAAGATGTTTGAAATCTTTGAGTATGAGAAACTCCCTTACTGCATTCCTGTATGAGGAGTGCTAGTATCTTCAATTATACGACAACAGCACCTTTGCTTTGACATAAAATCTATTTCAATGGGACTAAAATTATTTCTTATAAATCCTTAAAATTTTTACAATAACCTGTTCTATGTTACATATCTAGTGGCATAAGGCATGTATCATGTGCCTTTAGCTTCAATCTTATACTTTCACCTAAACAGATTAAATTTTCACAAAGAAATCCTGGTATTTGAATCTCTTTAAGGATTACTTAACAAACTTGAGAAGGAACAACAAAGCAGTAAACGTCACATCTTGATTTCGAACTATACCATAAAGATACAACAGTTAAAACAGTATGGTACTGGCATAAAAAGAGACAGATTAGTGGAACAGAACTGAGAGCACAGAAATAAAGACAAGCATATACAGTCAACTAATGTGACAAGGAATCCAAGAGTACTCAATGGACAAAAGTCAGTCTCTCCAATAAACAATGCTGGCAAAACAGGATGGCCACATGTAAAAGAGTAAAAGTAGATTCCTATTTCATACCAGTCACAAAAATTAACTTCAAATGGGTTAAGTATCATAGGACCTGAAATAATGAAACTTCCAAGAGAAAATTTAGAGAAAAAACTGCCATGATATGAGTCTTGGCAATACATTTTTGTTTTTGTTTTTGTTTTTTTTTTTTTATGTTTTTTTTTAATTTTTTTAATTTTTTTTTATTTATTTATTTTTTTTTAAATTTTAAAATCTTTAATTCTTACATGTGTTCCCAAACATGAACCCCCCTCCCACCTCCCTCCCCATAACATCTCTGTGGGTCATCCCCATGCACCAGCCCCAAGCATGCTGTATCCTGCGTCAGACATAGACTAGCGATTCAATTCTTACATGATAGTATACATGATAGAATGCCATTCTCCCATATCATCCCACCCTCTCCCTCTCCCTCTGAGTCCAAAAGTCTGTTATAGACAGCTGCGTCTTTTTTCCTGTCTTGCATACAGGGTCGTCATTGCCATCTTTCTAAATTCCATATATATGTGTTAGTATACTGTATTGGTGTTTTTCTTTCTGGCTTACTTCACTCTGTATAATCGGCTCCAGTTTCGTCCATCTCATCAGAACTGATTCAAATGAATTCTTTTTAACGGCTGAGTAATACTCCATTGTGTATATGTACCACTGCTTTCTTATCCATTCATCTGCTGATGGACATCTAGGTTGTTTCCATGTCCTGGCTATTATAAACAGTGCTGCGATGAACATTGGGGTACATGTGTCTCTTTCAATTCTGGTTTCCTCGGTGTGTATGCCCAGCAGTGGGATTGCTGGGTCATAAGGGAGTTCTATTTGCAATTTTTTAAGGAATCTCCACACTGTTCTCCATAGTGGCTGTACTAGTTTGCATTCCCACCAACAGTGTAGGAGGGTTCCCTTTTCTCCACACCCTCTCCAGCATTTATTGCTTGCAGATTTTTGGATCGCAGCCATTCTGACTGGTGTGAAGTGGTACCTCATTGTGGTTTTGATTTGCATTTCTCTGATAATGAGTGATGTTGAGCATCTTTTCATGTGTTTGTTAGCCATCCGTATGTCTTCTTTGGAGAAATGTCTATTTAGTTCTTTGGCCCATTTTTTGATTGGGTCGTTTGAATTGAGCTGCATAAGTTGCTTGTATATTTTTGAGATTAGTTGTTTGTCAGTTGCTTCATTTGCTATTATTTTCTCCCATTCAGAAGGCTGTCTTTTCACCTTGCTGATATTTTCCTTTGTTGTGCAGAAGCTTTTAATTAGATCCCATTTGTTTATTTTTGCTTTTATTTCCAGAATTCTGGGAGGTGGATCATAGAGGATCCTGCTGTGATTTATGTCTGAGAGTGTTTTGCCTATGTTCTCCTCTAGGAGTTTTATAGTTTCTGGTCTTACATTTAGATCTTTAATCCATTTTGAATTTATTTTTGTGTGTGGTGTTAGAAAGTGATCTAGTTTCATTCTTTTACAAGTGGTTGACCAGTTTTCCCAGCACCACTTGTTAAAGAGATTGTCTTTACTCCATTGTATATTCTTGCCTCCTTTGTCAAAGATAAGGTGTCCATATGTGTGTGGATTTATCTCTGGGCTTTCTATTTTGTTCCATTGATCTATATGTCTGTCTTTGTGCCAGTACCATACTGTTTTGATGACTGTGGCTTTGTAGTAGAGCAATACATTTTTGGATGTGACATTTAAAGCTTAAGGAACAAAATGAAAAATAAACAACTGGGATTATATCAAACTAAAAATCTTCTGTACAGCAAAAGAAATGATCGATGAAGTAAAAAGATAATCTACAGAATAGGAAAAATATTTACAAGCCACATATTTGATAAGGATTACTATATATTTTGCATAGTATACAAAGAACTCATATAAAGAACTCATACAACTCAATAGTTAAAAATAAAATCAAAACAAAAAAACCATAAAATACAATTCAGTTAAAAACTGGACCAAAGATCAGACTAGAGAGTTCCCAAGCAGTTAGACGAATAGCCAACAGGTACATGAAAAGATGCTCACATTACTAGCCATTAAGGAAATGCAAGTGACAGCCACAATGAGATGTACGCGATATCACCTGATACTTGTTAGAAAAGCCACCATCAAAAAGATAAGAGAAAAATGCCAGCAAGGATGTGAAAAAAGGGAACTCTGCACTTTTGGTGGAATTGAAAAATATATAAAGGTTACAGTTATACCACTGTAAACTTGTTTAGTCACTATGAAAAACAGCACAAAGAATTCTCAAATTCTCTATTAAAAATAGAACTATCACACGAGAAATTCCATAGCTGTCTAGTGGTTAGGACCCCATGCTTCCACTGCAGATACATCCAAAGAAAACAAAAACACTAACTGGAAAAGGTATATGGACCCCCATGTTCATAGCAGCCTTATTTACAATAGCCAAGAAACAAACTAAATGTTCACGACAAAAATAGATACAGAAGCTGTGGTATGTATGTACACAATGGAATACTTTTCAGCCATACGAAATTAAGTTCTGCCATTTGTGATAACATGGATAAATATTGATGGAATTATGCCAAGTAAGAGAGATAAAGACAGATACTCTATGATCTTACTTATATGTAGAAATGAAGAACAACAAAATCAATAACAAACTCACAGAAAACCAGATCAGGTTTGTGGTTACTGGGGGTGGGGAGCAGGGGGAGGAGGAATTGGAAGGTGGTGGTCAAAAGGTACAAATTTCCAGTTACATAAGTAACTACTGGAGATATCATGTACAGCATGATAACTATAGCTAACACTGCTCTATGATATATGTGAAAGTGGTTAACAGAGTAAATCCTAAGAGTTCTCTTCATAAGGGAAGTTTTTTCTTTTTATTGCATCTATTTGTAATGATGGATACTAACTAAACTTACTGAGACAATCATTTTACAATTTATGCAAATCAAACTATTATTGCTATACACCTTAAATTTGTATAGTTGATATATGTCAACTATATCTCAATAAAGCAGGAAAAAAAACAGATATGTCATAATTTACATGATTAAATGGGGCTTCCCAGGTGGTTCAGTGGTAAAGACTCTGCCTGCCAGTGCAGGAGATACAAGAGACACTGGTTTGATCCCTGCGTTGGGAAGATCTCCTGGAGGAGGAAAGGGCAACCCACTCCAGTATTTTTGCCTGGAAAATCCCATGGACAGAAGATCCTGGTGTGCTATAGTCCATGGGGTCACAAAGGTCAGACATGACTGAGCAGGCACACATGATAAAATAATATATGGACTTTTGGAGTAAATCACTCCAAATAATGAACCTTTGGAGTAACACCTCTCAATAGGCCTATTTCCTAATATGTAGTTGACTCATTGGAAAAGACTCTGATGCTGGGAGGGATTGGGGGCAGGAGAAGGGGATGACAGAGGATGAGATGGCTGGATCGAGTCACTGACTCGACAGATGTGAGTTTAAGTGAACTCTGGGAGTTGGTGATGGACAGGGAGGCCTGGCGTGCTGCGATTCATGGGGTCGCAAAGAACTGGACACGACTGAGCGAATGAACTGAACTGAACTGAAGACGGATATTACAATATATGCCAGCTCACTGTGTGATGCAGTGAAAAGCTTACTGCCACAAAACCTTGGTTCTATCATTTAAAATCTGTGTGACTTTGTAAAAAGTTGTTTAGCTTTTCTCAGCATCAGTTTTATCTGGAGGATAAAGCTATCTTACAATAACACAGTAATAACTGATTATGATAATATACGAGAAGGAACAACATTGTATTGAGAACTCGTATTCAAAGAATATCCATTCCCTTTGCCTGCGTTCCCAAGATTGCAATGAGAGTCAAAAATGATGATAATTCTTTATAAACTTCAAATTACTTATATTTATATAAACTTTAGGTAAGATTAATGTATAATATATTATTAAATACTAGAATATAAAATGAGTTATCAGATACACGACTGTGAGATCACTGTCACTCACATCATCTTATATTTTATTTCCCAAACTCTCTTAGAATATTGTTATTCATCATTACAATTGGGTTTATTGCATGGAAAACAGATTAATTGCAGATCTGGGTTCAATCTTTTCCTCATATCACCTTCCTAATGAATCCTTTCCACTTACTCTTCACTTTGCCTAAGCTGTGAATTCCTTAATATGAGCATGTTCTCCACATACATGATATAAAATATAATTAATGATGTTTACATATTTGCAGTTGTGCTGGCATTGGCAACACAATTCCAAATGTTTAGAAACTATAAATATGTGCCAATAACTGATATAACTAGCTTACATTTTTTGGAGATATATGTTCAGTAATTTGGGGATATGAGACAGCTGTGGGCAGATGGAGATTTAATGAGGATTTGGTTGAATCACTGCTCTAGAACATACCTCATTCTCCAAAGTGAAAGTGAAAGTGTAAGTCACTCAGCTGTGTCTGACTCTTAGCAACCCCATAGACTGCAGCCCACCAGGATCCCCTGTCCATGGAATTCTCCAGGCAAGAATACTGGAGTGGGTAGCCATACCCTTTCTCCAGGGGATCTTCCTGATCCAGGGAATGAACTCAAGTCTCCTGCATTGCAGGCAGATTCTTTACCATCTGAGTCACCAGGAAAGCCCTCCAAAGGATCATCAAATACTTTTTGTAAGTATACTGGAAAAGATTAAAGAAGCAGCTACAATAATATGTATGACACTACAGGTAATGCCATAAGATCTTTGCTGTAACAGAAATAGAAAAAAAAAAATTCTTGACAAACGAAGTCAAGTAAATTGATACCATACTATCTAAATTAAATCTGATGCTGGTTCTGTCTTCCAGTGTGAAGTTTACACTCTGGGTAGGACAAAACAAGGGATAAAACAGATCTAAGAAGAATGGGGATCTATTCAAATAAGAGGTCATGGATGGATGAGTTGCTACTAAGGTATATCACAGTCTCTCTTTTTTTGTGCAGCGATATCTACAGTTTTTCTGCCTGAAGTGGGAATCTGTCCGGCACTTTACAATTTAACTCTCTTTTTGTTGCTCTGTGCCTAGATAACACTAGAAACTCAATAAATATTTGTTGATGGAATAAACAAACAGAACAAATTGTAATTGTTAATTTCTTATTAAACAAGTTGTCTTAAAAGATTCCCAAAGCTTTTACTCCTTAACTGTACTTTTTTATATCTTAATTCATGTTAATAGGAAACATGCCATGTCGTATTAGCCCTGATTTGGGAATTTTGTGATAGAATAAGTTCAGACTAACAGAAATGTTAAGATAAAAGCATAGCTGATTAAGATCCTGAAAAGTAGGCCCATTTACACCATGGTGGTCTTTCCATTTTATTTCAGCCTCTCTTTCTACATTTGTCATCCTATTTTGGCATTACAGAGGCAAAAAAATACAAAAAGCCATAATTCTAGAGGTGAAATTCTATCCATAAAAATGTTAACTCAAGCTACCAAACCTCTTAAAATGAGCATACTGAGTGCTTCTTATTCTGCCATTCACACAGTATATTTTTCTTGCTAATCTATTCTCACTTTGGGGTTACATAAATTGAAGGACTAATTTAGCAATGGAATCTAAGCTGCCTATTCGTTTCACCAAGGACGCATCTTCATGTAACCCCTAGAGTGGTCAGCAGATGGGAGTTAAGGTGGAGGCTCTTTGGGTGGGCGACCTAGTCACCTGTGCTCTCCCGCTGGACAATAAATAGTGCAGGGTTTTTAAAGACTACTCCTTTCAGAAAATGAATGTTAAATAAGGTAAATTCGTGAGGAATCATAATGGTAGTTGTATTTAACACTTATTACATGCCAGGCACTATGGTAAGCATATTTTATACGTTATGCATATATAATCTAACCTCATTAAGAAAAGAATGAGGGAGATATTATACCATTTTTCAAGTGAGAATGATGAAAGAGGTCAAGCAATTTTCTCAAGGTCTGAAATTTAATAACCAGGGAACCAGGACATAAACCCAAGACTGTGGCAGCAAAGCCTTTGCTCTAACTACTATTCTATTCTCCCAGCCTGTTCACTGTATTCCAATTTCACAAACTCTAACAAATTCTACATATATGTACCACTTGTAGCAAAACTAGCAATTAAACCCCCATCCCCCCAAATCTAAATTTATGAAAATACTGATCTTTCCCACACTGGACATTAGTTGAACCTGTTTTAATTGTAACCTGTGCTATTAAAATTTTAATTTGTTTAAAGAGTTCAGGCAATGACAGCAATGACTATGACTGCTGACATTTATCTGATATGAAGCAACTGGTGACATGTGCATTTTAATACAACTAAAAGTTGATGTGCTTAGGAAAAGTCCTAATTCCTTTTTTAAATATTGCACCAAGTGAAATATGCCAACATAAATTTGAAAATAATCTATTTTTCATATGACAAACACACTAAAATGAGAGAAATCAAAACACTTACTGGCTCAGTATAAACACTAGAATGCTATTATTATTAATTATAATTATGTCTGTATTCAATACTTAGCGGTTGCTGAAGTCTTGATTCAATCAATTAATTTTAATGTGTAACTGGGTACACAGTTCATACATTATCAAGTCTCACACTTCATCAAATTAAAAACCGACTTAAATTCCAAGTAATTACTTTCTTGTATTTCAAATTATTGCTAATCAAAAACTGTGTAATCGTCTTCCTGTTCCTGTCTTGTAAATTATAGTCTTTAACTATTTTGTTTACTTTGAAAAGCATGAAGAATATTTATGGCTACTGTAACAAAAAATAAAAAAGTTGAGAGAACCTAAAAATGTTGCTTGATCTTGGTAATATTTATTTAAATATGCATTTAGAGAACATAGTAAACCAATGGAAACAATTTTACTCTTCTCACTCTTCGAGAAGATGCTTTACTGTCGTTTAGCATTTTCAGTCATTTCAATCTGTTGTATCTCAGGACATTTCCCAGGACTAGGACAAGGCTTTGTATCTAAGAATAAAACTATTTGAATCTACACTTCTGAGAGTGAGAAGAAACCTCAGTCTTTCAATGAGTTCAGTCAGTTCAGTTGCTCAGTCATGTCCAACTCTTTGCCACCCCATGAATTGCAGCACGCCAGGCTTCCCTGTCCATCATCAACTCCCGGAGTTCACCCAAACTCTTGTCCATCGAGTTGGTGATGCCATCCAGCCATCTCGTCCTCTGTTGTCCCCTTCTCCTCCTGCCCCCAATCCCTCCCAGCATCAGAGTCTTTTCCAATGAGTCAACTCTTCACATGAGGTGGCCAAAGTACTGGAGTTTCAGCTTTAGCATCAGTTCTTCCTGGGAAAGAACACCCAGGACTGATCTCCTTTAGGATGGACTGGTTGGATCTCCTTGGAGTCCAAGGGACTCTCAAGAGTCTTCTCCAACACCACAGTTCAAAAGCATCAATTTTTCAGTGCGCAGCTTTCTTCACAGTCCAAGTCTCACATCCATACAGGACCACTGGAAAAACCATAGCCTTGACTAGATGGACCTTTGTTGGCAAAGTAATGTCCCTGCTTTTGAATATGCTATCTAGGTTGGTCATAACTTTCCTTCCAAGGAGTAAGCGTCTTTTAATTTCATGGTTGCAGTCACCATCTGCAGTGACAGCATAGCCCATTACCAAATGAGGCAATGAATGTGGTCAAACACATTTGGACATGCTCTGTGAATGCAAGAGATAGTCACTAAAACCTTAACATTAAAAAATACTGCCAACCATTAGTGTTAATGTTTTCTGTTCATCAAATAAAGTGCATGTCCATAGCACATATGGCTTAATTGAAAACAAGTAAAATATAACATGGATTGCATTTTCACCAAATGTTTCAATTAATTGGATTTTGGAGCAGTAATTTGCTAGATGGAGCTTATTCCTTATGCTGATTAAAGTCTAAAGACAGGCATTTTCTCTGAGGCTTACAAAAAACAGTAAAAAAAATATTGTTGAACTTTTATTTTTTTATTTTTTATTGTTGAACTTTTAAATGGACAGTTTATTTGTTTTGGGGGCTAATAAAATCTACTAAGAGTATCTTTTGAAGGTGATTAACTTGCATCCAAGAATAAAGTATTTTCCTAACATAGTGGTTGCTATCAAACTCAGATGGTTAAGAATTTTCCTGCAATGCAGGAGACCTGGGTTCGATCCCTGGGTTGGGAAGATCCCCTGGAGAAGAGAATGGCAATCCACTCCAGTATTCTTGCCTGGAGAATCCCATGGACAGAAGAGGCTGGTGGGCTAAAGTCCATGGGGTCCCAAAGAGTCAGACACAACTGAGCGACTAACAGTTTCATGTTGTCTGTTCTCAGTCATTTGTAAGTATCCTCATAAAGTCCAGGCCATTGTGCAATAGTTGTAAAAGACCAGAAATATAGACTCTGATTTTGGGCAAGAAATGTACATAAGCAGGGATTCAAGCTGATCTTAGGTTTCCGTTTACTCTGGAAAACTTGGTGAGACTTCCAATCACTGACTCTGACTGCCACTGATTCATTTGGTGGCTGCACTTTGTAGTATTTATAAACTGCATGAGCTACGCAAACAAGTTCCTTCTAATGCTTCATGACACACGGCTTCTAGACTACAAATTATTCTGGATATCTCCCAGTTCCTATTATGGGCTAGGGACTTAAGCTTCATAAAGAATTCAAGTACCTAATATTGAGGAACTGATAATCAAACAATTCTAGAGTGGTGGATAATCAAAAAATTAACTGTGACCCACCGTATGAAGTAATATGTCCAAGGAGTACATCTAAATTTCTATTGGGAACATGGATGTCAGAATGATTGCAGAGTGTTACTGAACCACAGCAACAGTATAGGAGAATTCTCCTTACTTCAGCTAAGGACTTGATGAATTAACCAACACTTATTATGCTATTGACTGGACCAGGGCATGTTTGGTGTTCATGGTTAGAAAACTACTCTTGAAAGTATCTTCACAGTCTTCTTCAAAATGGAGTTGTATATTGACCTAATAGAGACGTCTATTTACCAGGATTCATCTGAGCTTGTTACCAAGCCCATTTACCTCCCTTTTACTTGTTAATTGTGTCACTTGTTGCTGTAATTATGTAATTTGATTAGCCATTCTGTGAACTCATGAAATATTAGTCTGCAAGAGTTATTTCTGTAAAATATAAGTTGGTTGTTTGGAAACATTTATTAAAAATAGTGTTTTTTTTGTTTTTTTTGTTTTTTTACAATGCTATCAAATAATGTGAGCAAGACAGTTGTAAAAGATTGAGGAAAAAACCTCAATGTTTAGAGGTATTTTGACACAGACTATATTTCCAATGTCTTTGATCATTGGCTTATTTTATATACCAAAAATAGTGGGTTGTTTCCCTTCTACAAAATTGTTTTGACTATCCTAGGTCCTCAGTCATGTAATGAGTGAACTGGTGAGAAAAGCTTGTATTTCAGAGAATTATTTCTTTGATAATTTGTTGGAACATAGTACTGGGCTGGCCAAAAAGTTCGAGTTTTCTAAAGGCAAAATCTGAACGAGCTTTTTGGGCCAACCCTATACATCTGTTGCATATCCTACATCATATTTTTTGTCCTTTTATCAGATTTGATTGGCACCAGTGGCACAGAAATTGATCACCACATACAATAAAAACGGTGGGGATTTCTAAAAATGGGGACCAATGAAAAGAAAAATGGCTAACTTATTTATTTTAAAATTTTTATTGGGGGTATAGTTTATCTACAGTGGTAATTTAATATACATTGATATTTTAAATGAAAATAAACTGTCTAAAGATTTTTTTCAACAACTGATCAGTCAATGGTCTTGTTCTTATTAAATAAGTGAGTTTTTCCTGTGTACCATGTTCTTAGGCACAGTTTTGAAAGCTTTGCATGCATTATTTTATTTAATCCGCAGACCAATTATCACTCTAATTTAACAAATTAGGAGTCTTAGAGCTGTTTTATAAAAGTGCTCATAATCACACCGTTGATAAATGGGAAACATTCTAATCAAGCCTTTCAAAATACATAATTACAAAACACTTCAATTTTTTACCATCCGTATTTTTTTGCATATGTGCACACTCATCCTGATACAGTCTTCTTTTCCTTCATTTAATGTTAAGATGAGAAATGCCGACATCTTCTGCACCATCCATTTCCACTTTTACAATCTTTATCTTCTATTGTGGAATGGCCACCTCCTCCTCTTTGCCTATTTGATTACATATACTTTCAGGTCTAGCTCTTTGGTTTTTTTCCCCCAAGAAGTTGTTACAGAAGAAACCAATTCACATTGATTTCCTTCTACTTTTAACTTTTATAGAACAGTATCCAACATTGAATTTTACTTCTTCAATCACTCACCTACCTATTCATCCATTCAATAGATATCTAAGTGCCAAGCCATGCTCTAATCTAATACTAATTAGATTATTTTACAAAACAAAAATTCAGAAGCAGAAACTACTATGGTTCCATTCATTCACATTACAATTATTAATGATCACTTAGTATGTGAGGCATGGGCCAAGTGAATGATTAATAAATGTGAGAGCCCTATTAGTGCTTGTTAGTGAAGTACAGGGAAGCCTGGCACACTGCAGTCCATGGGGTGGCAAAGAGTTGGACACAACCTAGTGACTGAACAACAACAAATTAGTGCTTATTAATTTAGCATTTACCATGCGCCGGGCACCATTCTAAGAACTGTGTATGTATTAACCTATTTAAAATTGTCATATCACTCTGAGATAGGTACAGTTATTATCCTCATTTTGTTGGGAGAGGAAGCACAAGAGAACAAGTGAAATGTTCCCAAGATTATGGGACAAGAACGTAGTGGAGCCAAGATTCGTATGCATATAGTCTGATTCCAAAGCCTGGAGTCTTAATCATTACACTCTGCCTAAAAAGCAAAGAGATTCACAGAAGTACACTATGCTCAGAAAACATTGAGGAGGATAGTCCCCAATGGAAGTAACTTCCTCTACTGAATTATGAAGGAAGATTAGAAGTTAAGCAGGTAAAGGTACTGTCCCAAGAAGAGAAAATAAAGAAAGAAATAATACTTTGGGGAAACAAGTATGTCAATTCAAAATTGCAAAGCATTATAATTTCAAACAGGCAGGAGCAGTGAGAATATCCAACCAACAGATTTTAAACAGAGGCATTTAAAAAATTTTGCAAATAAGCATAGCCTTCTCAAATATTAGTCTATTTGACTAGTGCGTTCATTTAATAAAGCATACTCTTACAAGTTCACACAAGATTATAAAGAAAGGAAATGCTGCTGCTGCTGCTGCTAAGTCGCTTCAGTCGTGTCCGACTCTGTGCGACCCCACAGACGCCAGCCCAGCAGGCTCCTCCATCCCTGGGATTCTTCAGGCAAGAACACTGGAGTGGGTTGCCACTGCCTTCTCCCAAAGAAATGAGCAAGGATAAACATACAGGGAATTTTAAAGCCATATTACGTATAAATGAACCCAGTCACAATTAGAAGGAGGTTCTTTACTACATTTTAAGGTGCAAGTCCATTTATTTTTCTCCTTTTCTAATTATCTCTCTGGGGTCAAATATTTGGGAATTGTTCTTATATATTATGTATCTAACTAAAGGGGAGAATCTAAATCCAGGCTGTGAATAAAAAGAGCAGTGGTTTTCATGCAGATCTTTTTATTCCACTTATACAACAAGCTATTTTTGAAAAATGTCAGTGGAATAACTACCACGGCTCCAGTTGGTCTAGTAATTCATATGAAGGATACATTTTCTACCAGGAAGTAATCCTTTTCATTATTACTCTAGGTGTCGAAAAAAGAATGCCATGTTCATTTAGTAGTCACCACTACCTTAAAGAAGGATAAAGGTAGTAACAAGAGCAATGATTTATTTAGTGCTTACTCTGAGCCAGACACTGGCTAAACACTTTAGCACTTTACATACTCTATTTCAGCACTTTTAAAAGTGTTATTCCATTGGCCTCTGATCTTCACTGTTTGTGATGAGAGGTTGTTCACAATTCTTATCGAGATTCTCCTATGTGTCATGTATTTGCTTTCTCTGACTGATTTTATTACTTTATTTTTTTATTTTTTGCAGTGTCTGCATTTCTGTGATCTGTTGGTTTAACAGTCTGTTTTATTTTTATTTTCTGTTTGGAGTTTACTGAACCCATTGGATCTCTGTACTGATTTTTTAAATTAAATCTGCAGAATGTTTCAGCCAATATTTTCCTTTTCTTACTCATTTTTCCTCTTGTTTTATGAAACTCCAGGTGCCCATATGTTAAACTGCCTAATACTGCCTTATAGGCCACTGAGTGCTTCCCAGGTGGCTCAGCAGTAAAGAATCTTCCTGCCAGTGCAGAAGACATAGGAGTTGCCGGCTCAATTCCTGGGTGGGGAAGATCCTCTGGAGTAGGAAATGGCAACCCACTCCAGTATTCTTGCCTGGGAAACTCTAATGGACAGAGGAGCCTGGCGGGCTACAGTCCATGGGGTCACAAAGATTTGGACACAACTGAGCATACACATACACCCAGGTCCCTGAGCCTCTGTTCGCTTTTTTTCAGTCTTTTTTTCCCTCTCTGTTTCAGTTATGTTTAAATCCATAAGCTCACAAGAGTAATAATAAACATGATAATAATACAACTGATTGGTCACTTTTGAGGATGACGGAGAATTCATTACCTTGGGAACTTGGTAAATAACAGGAAAGACCTGATCACTAATCCTGACTATATTAATTCCATAACTGTAATAGATGAGGGGAAGCAACTTAATGAAATAATTCCAATAATAAATAAAGCCATACTGACAGAACTATATTATTACTATTTCTCACCTCCAATGAAATAATACAATTAAGAACTGAACACCAATACCTACAAACAGTAAAAGAGAGAAAATTAATATTCCTTGCTTTCTTATAAAAGAGCACCACCATCACTTACAGTTTTGCCAAAAGGACCACATGTGATTCTGCCAATTTGTGGGAAGCACAGAGGAGAGAGAGACATGTTGAATTATACCATGAGTTATTCACAATGTGTATGGGACACTCTACAGGTCAGATGGCTTGGGTCCTTCATCAGATAAACTATTAGGAAAATAAAGTAATGGAGTGGGAATGTATAAATTAAGAGAGACTTAAAAGACACATGAAGCTAAAAAAAAAACTGGACAAGACTAAAATAGAGTATCTAGGGATGCATAAAATCAAAGAAATGGATGATATAAAGAAATGTAAGGAAGTGATCATTATAAAAGGCAGGTTAGTGGTGACTTTTGGAAGGAGAAAAGGAACCATGATTAGAATGGGGTCCATAGCAAGGTTTTTGGTGTCTGGCAAAGTTCTTTTCCTATTCCAGGTGGTAGTTACAGGATGTCTGCCTTATAATAACTATAAAGAAATAATTCATCAAGATGCACATTTATTTTGTGTGGTTTTCTGTATCCATGTTTTGCTTCAGAGTAATACAGTAAAAAAGACACACATAATATATTGTTCACTATTCTCTATGAGTGTATGTATTTTAAAGATCTATACTTGAGACTGCAAGGAGATCCAACCAGTCCATTCTGAAGGAGATCAATCCTGGGATTTCTTTGGAAGGAATGATGCTAAAGCTGAAGCTCCAGTACTTTGGACACCTCATGCGAAGAGTTGACTCATTGGAAAAGACTCTGATGCTGGGAGAGATTGGGGGCAGGAGGAGAAGGGGATGACCGAGGATGAGATGGCTGGATGGCATCACAGACTTGATGGACATGAGTCTGAGTGGACTCCAGGAGATGGTGATGGACAGGGAGGCTTGGTGTGCTGCGATTCATGGGGTCGCAAAGAGTCAGACAAGACTGAGCGACTGAACTGAACTGAACTGAACAGGTTAGAAAAGAGGAAGAAAAAAAAATCTTTTAATAGCTGACTTTAGTTTGTACTGGTTGTTTTAGGAGAATACAAATTTCCTATTAGGTGAATATTACCTTTTTTTTTTTTTTAAATAAGCAGATCATCTTTATTTCAAAAAATTGCTTTAAGTGACTAACAGTGTCAAAGAATTTGAAAGTTATGTTTCCCAGAGATTTTGCCATTATTTCTTTAGAACTCAGAACTGGATGAAATAGAAAAGTGAGAGTAGGGACTAAAGCTCTTTAGAATGGTTCAGAGTAATAGTAAAACAGGATTCATTTAAAACATTATTTGCTAGATTCTATTATATATATATATATACACACACACACAAACTCCATATATGTGTGTGTGTGTGTGAGTATGTATTCAGTCACTTCAGTCATTTCTGACTCTTTGTGACACTATGGGTTGTAGCTCCCCAGGCTCCTTTTTTCCTGGGGATTCTCCAGGAAAGAATACTGGAGTGGGTGTTTTATGGCTGTGTGGATCACAATAAACCATGGAAAATTCTGAAAGAGATGGGAATACCAGACCACCTAACCTGCCTCTTGAGAAACCTGTATGCAGGTCAGGAAGCAACAGTTAGAACTGGACATGGCACAACAGACTAGTTCCAAATAGGAAAAAGAGTACGTCAAGGCTGTATATTGTCACTCTGCTTATTTAACTTATATACAGAGTACATCATGAGAAACGCTGGGCTGAAGGAAGCACAAGCTGGAATCAAGATTGCCAGGAGAAATAACAATAACCTCAGATATGCAGAAGACACCACCCTTATGGCAGAAAATGAAGAAGAACTAAAGAGCCTCTTGATGAAAGTGAAAGAGGAGAGTGAAAAAGTTGGCTTAAAGCTCAACATTCAGAAAACGAAGATCATGGCATCTAGTCCCATCACTTCATGGCAAATAGGTGCAGAAACAGTGGAAACAGTGTCAGACTTTTTTTTCGGGGGGGAGCCTCCAAAATCACTGCAGATGGTGATTGCAGCCATGAAATTAAAAGACGCTTACTCCTTGGAAGGAAAGTTATGACCAACCTAGATAGCATATTCAAAAGCAGAGACATTACTTTGCCAACAAAGGTCCATCTAGTCAAGGCTATGGTTTTTCCAGTGGTCCTGTATGGATGTGAGACTTGGACTGTGAAGAAGGCTGAGCGCCGAAGAATTGATGCTTTTGAACTGTGGTGTTGGAGAAGACTCTTGAGAGTCCCTTGGACTGCAAGGCGATCCAACCAGTCCATTCTAAAGGAGATCAGTCCTGGGTGTTCATTGGAAGGACTGATGTTGAAGCTGAAACTCCAATACTTTGGCCATCTGAAGTGAAGAGCTGTCTCATTTGAAAAGACCCTGATGCTGGGAAAGATTGAGGGCAAGAGGAGAAGGGGATGACAGAGATTAAGATGGTTGGATGGCATCACCAACTCAATGGACGTGGATCTGGGTGGATTCCGGGAGTTGGTGATGGGCAGGGAAACCTGGCGTGTTGCAGTTCATGGGGTCACAAAGAGTTGGACACGACTGAGTGACTGAACCAACTGATACAGTTGTTGTTCAATCACTGAACAATAGTAACTATTCCCTCCTCCAGGAATATATAGCAGTTCCACTCAGTCACTCAACTGTGTCCGACTCTTGGGGACCCCACGGACTGAAGCATGCCAGGCTTCCCTGTCCATAACGAACTCCTGGAGCTTGCTCAAACTCATATCCATTAAGTCAGTGATACCATCTTATCCTCTGTCATCCCCTTCTCCTCCTGCCTTTAATCTTTCCCAGCCTGAAGGTCTTTACCAATGAGTCAGTTCTTTGCGTCAGGTGGCCAAAGTATTGGAGCTTCAGCTTCAGCATCAATCCTTCCAATGAATATTCAGGACTGATTTCCTTTAAAGATTGACTGGTTGGATCTACCTGCAGTCCAAGGGACTCTCAAGAGTCTTCTCCAACACCAGTTCAAAAGCATCGATTCTTCGGTGCTCAGCTTTCTTTATGGTCCAACTCTCACATCCATATACAACTACTGGAAAAACCATAGCTTTGACTAGATGGAACATTGTCAGTTAAGTAATGTCTCTGCTGTCTAGGTTTGTCATAGCTTTTCTTCCAAGGAGCAAGCATCTTTTCATTTCAGGCTGCAGTCACCATCTGTAGTGTTTTTGGAGCCCAAGAAAACAGAGTCTGTCACTGTTTTCATTATTTCCCCATCTATTTGCCATGAATATCAGCATGGAAATCAAACCAGTCAATCCTAAGGAAATCAACCCTGAATATTCATTGGAAGGACTGATGCTGAAGCCTCAATACTTCGGTCACCTGATGGGAAGGGCTGACTCATTGGAAAAGACCCTAACACTGGGAAAGACTGAGGGCAGGAGGAGAAGGGGATGACAGATGGTTGGATGGCATCACTGATTCAAAGGACATGAGTTTGAGCAAGCTCTGGGAGACAGTGAAGGACAGGGAAGCCTGGTACGATGCAGTTCATGGAGTCACAAAGAGTCAGACATGCCTAATGACAGAACAACTATATATAGTTGTTATACATATACATACATGTGTATGTATAGATAAACTACCTCACTTAGAGAGCTAGGTGGTGCCTGAATTACAAATATAGCTTATAGCTGACTTTATATTAAAAGGAAGACTGCTTAAACAATAAGGCATCTCCACAAACATATTTTCCCATCTACTTCCATCTTTCCTCTCAAACATTATATTGAGTTGGCAATATTAGCTTTTTTGTTAGGGAAAATTTTTGTGTGGACTTTTAAGTTTGTAAAAAATTAAAATGTCTCAAGAATAAACTAATTGGGAGAGGATGAAACAAAATGAGAGCTAAATTTTCTACAAAATAAAAGGATCAGGAATTTTGGAATGTTTCCCTGGTGGATGTAGAGAGAAAGGTAAGGATATTTTTCTTGAGGGAAGGCATATCATAGGTTCAACTGTGTCCCCAAGAAGCTGTTTAAGCTCTAATCCCAGTATCTGTGATCTTGTTTGGAAATCGGAACTTTGTAGGTGCTGGAGAAGACTCTTGAGAGTCCCTGGACAGCAAGGAGATCAATTCAGTCAGTCTTAAAGGAAATCAACCCTCATATTCATTGTAAGGATGATGCTAAAGCTCCAATACTTTGGCCACCTGATGTGAATAGCTGTCTCACTGGAAAAGACCCTGATGTTGGGAAAGACTGAAGGCAGGAGGAGAAGAGGGCAGAAAAGGATGAGACGGTCAGATAGCATCATCAACTCAGTGGACACGAATCTGGGCAGACTCTGGAAGACAGCGAAAGACAGGGAAGTCTGGTGTGCTGCAGTCCATGGGGTCGCAAAGAGTCGGAGGTGACTTAGCAAGTGGAAAACAACAGAGGTGCCTGGGCTCAGATGGAGTCGCTACAGCGGACTCTAATCCAACGACTTTATAAAAAAATAAATTTGAACACAGAATAGACACATACACAGGAAAAAACAGCATGTGAAGATGAAGGCAGAAATGGGGATGGTCTATCTCTAAGCTAAGGAGTACCACAGATTGCCAGCAAACTACTGAACCTGAGAGAGAGGCAGGGGCCAGACTGTCCCTCACAGCTCTCAGAAGTTATCAGCCCTGCTGACTGACACATTGGTCACGAACTAGCCCCCAGGACTGCCAGACAGTACATTTCTAAGTCTCCTAGTTTGTGGCACTTTGTTACAACAAACCTGGTAAACAAACACTGGGAAAGAACAAGCTGTCGGGCAAAGTGATGTCAAATTCTGAACTAAAGGGAAAGGGGTATGTGTGTGCTCACTTGTGTCTGACTCTTTGTGACCCCACGGACTGTACCCTGTCAGGCTCCTCTGTTCATGGAATTTTCCTGTCAATAATATTGGAGTGGATTACCATTTCCCCCTTCAAGGTATCTTCCTGACCCAGGGATCGAACCAGCTTCTCCTTCATTGGCAGCCAGATTGCTTTCCAACTAAGCTACCTGGGGAACTCCAAAGGGAAATGTACTAGGGGGGTTTCCTGTGGTGAGACTGGTGAAGAACTTCAAGGCTACAGGTAGCCAGGAAACAATCTTCTGAAATGCTGAGGAGTGTGTGGGGCTTCCTGCAGCATGCCTGAAGGCTTACTGAGATACCAAAGGAGAGTGCTTCCAGAGGGCAGAGGAGTTTGTGACATAAAGCTTTTAACTCTGGACATATTTTGAGGATAGCATGTGTTTTGGTGCTATATATATTTATTAATATATACATGAGGAACGACTGCATTTATACAGATAAGGTATGCATGTGTTACTGAAGAGGGATATATATAAGACATATAATAAACCAATTTTCTATTTGTTAACCCAATTGTATATTAATACATGGGCTTACTGGTGGCTCATATGGTAAAGAATCTGCCTGTAATGCAGGAGACTCAGGTTCGATCCCTGGGTTGGGAAGATCCCCTGGAGGAGGGAATGGCTACCCACTCCAGTATTCTTACCTAGAGAATTCCATGGACAGAGGAGCCTGGTGGGCTACAGTCCATGGGGTCGCAGAGTCAGACATGACTAAGTGACTAACACTAACTATATTAATACATACAAGAGAGACTGTAAATCCATACATGTCTCAGTGTGAGAAAAAGTGCTCTTCATTCAGAGACGTCTATCCCTCACAGCCAGAAACAAAGTAAGCTGCTGCTGCTGCTAAGTCGCTTCAGTTGTGTCCAACTCTGTGTGACCCCATAGACGGCAGCCCACCAGGCTCCCCCGTCCCTGGGATTCTCCAGCAAGAACACTAGAGTGGGTTGCCATTTCCTTCTCCAATGCATGAAAGGGAAAAGTGAAAGTGAAGTCACTCAGTCATGTTTAACTCTTAGCGACCCCATAGACGGCAGCCCACCAGGCTCCCCCGTCCCTGGGATTCTCCAGCAAGAACACTAGAGTGGGTTGCCATTTCCTTCTCCAATGCATGAAAGCGAAAAGCAAAAGGGAAGTCTCTCAGTCATGTTCGACTCTTAGCAATCCCATGGACTGCAGCCCACCAGGCTCCTCCATCCATGGGATTTGCCAGGCAAGAGTACTGGAGTGGGTTGCCATTGCCTTCTCTGAAAGTAAGCTGAAAGGCAACTAAAAAGATGAAATCACTGTCAAGGACAGGCGCACAAGGAAAGCGGTTTTATTTTTAATGTTTTGAAGTCACCAGAGCTATTTCTGCAACTGTACTGCTTGGCTGTTTTTCTTTTTCGTTTCCAGTGTTTGTCTTTCATGCCTTGTGGGCAAGGACGTTAGTATCGCTATCTGCATAGCCTGCCTCCCCCAATCATGTCTGTATTTCAGCCCTCTCTGGGCAGCTTCTCTGCATATAAAGACCATAAATTACAACTGTTAGTACTCTTGCCTGGAAAATCCCATGGACAGAAGGGGCTGCTAGGCTGCAGTCCATGGGGTCGCTAAGAGTCGGGCACGACTGAGCGACTTCACTTTCACTTTTCACTTTCATGCATTGGAGAAGGAAATGGCAACCCACTCCGGTATTCTTGCCTGGAGAATCCCAGGAACAGAGGAGCCTAGTGGGCTGCCGTCTATGGGGTCGCACAGAGTCCGACATGACCAAAGCGACTTAGCAGCAGCAGCAGCAGCATTAAGTGATTGTGTGGGCAGATCTGCTGGTTACATTTTCAAAGCTTTGATGGACTATAGCCAATTCCAGGGGAAATTAGAGGATGACTTCTCACAGTGGATCCTACCTTGAGGGTCACTAATGCCAAGGCTGGAGCCTGCGCACTTTCTCCCCAGATCAGCAGGCTTTGGGGAGCTTGTTGTCCTGAATCAGCAAATGGGGACTGAGTCACTGGACAAACAGGAGAGATCAGAAGAGATGAGAATTAAATAATTCTAGAACACAAATAATAAGAGCTGCCATTTGTGGAATGTTTACTGTGCCTTTACATCTCCTATTCTCTGACTTAAACTGGAAAACCACACTCCAACACTGGTATTATTCATATTATTATCAACTTATAGCAAAAGTGGCTGAGACTCAGAGTCACTGTATTTGTGGACATCTATGCACAAGCATCATATACATGAATTGAACCTAATCTGAGATCCAAGCCTGTACTCTCTCCAACGTGCCGTGCTGACAAAGCAAAAAGGACTCCAATCTGCTATAAGACAGAATCTTTTCCAACCGAGAGCGTATGTTTCAACTTATTCTTGACATAAGAGCTGAGCCTGGTTGTGCTGCTGCTGTTCTCAAGATAAAGAGCTGACAGGTTTAGAACTTTCACCAGGCTGGGCTGTAAGCTGCTGCTAATGGGAGGATATTCTTCCTTCAGTCTGTCAGCTGCAACTGCTTACTAAGCACGAGTTCCTAACAGTACCTGCCAGTGGAATTCCAGGTACAGAAATCCCTGCCATGCAGATATCCTGGACAACTAGTAATCTCAATTTGGGGGAATAAGTTAAGTACCTAGAGAAAAACATTTTTACCCATCAGTATGTAATTTCACTTTCTTTTCATTGTCCTTTGCTCTTAGCTATGTACACAGCTACCTCCTACCAAACACATCAGTGTAGAGGTTACCCTGAATACAGGGAAAACTGCAAGTGAGATTCGCTTTCAGGTTTCACCATTGTTATACCCAAGGATGGTCTTCTGTCAGGGTACAGATGGTAGCTGAAGAAACAGCAAAACAGCAATACAATACTCACAGGAGAAGCTTGTTAAAAATATTCAGGGCATTCTTTCCTCTCTTCCCAAACCACCAAAATCAAACAAGAGACCAAACTGGCCAACACATCCACTCTTTAGCAATAGGATAAAGTCCCTGTTCGTGAAAGATCTGGAGGGAGAATAAGAACATCATAAAATACCCCCAAACTCAACAACCCTTAGTCTTTTTGACATTAACTCCTGCAAAATGTGCTGGTTGAGCAGAAGCACAGGAAGGAATGTTGTATACAAAAGCTTTTGAAAAATAACAGGGCTCTTTAGCAGAGAAACAAAAGCCCCACTGGACCAGGCAAATGAAAGGACTCAGCTGCTAGCAGGAGAGGAGAAACATCTTCTTCATCCTCCTTTTCTCCAAAGGAAACAGAAATCACTCTGCATTATATTCTGAGCAAAAGCAGAAGTCTATCTTTTTAATTTGGAAAAGATGGTGCTTGTTGAAATAATAGTTTAGAAAGTGAAAAAGTAAAATTATAAGTTGAAGAAGAAACAACATCAGAAATGTGTTTTTTTGGGGGGTGGGTGGGTGATGGGAAGTAGGTTGCCCAACTTGCTTTTAAAGAACACATCTGGGAGTTAAAATAGTTTATTGGACACACAGCTTTCAAAGGCGGTGACCAAAATGTTAATGCAAGCCCCCAAGGAGCAACAGCAAACAACTCTCTTGTTGCTTTTTGTTGGTGCAATCCAAGATGCAATGAAGGGAAATGATGTAGAAGCAACCGCTGCTATGTGAAATGGAAGTCTCTTCATCTTTAAAACAGAATTGTTTTGGGAATTAAAGGAGTGAATATATGTGAGCAGTGGGCACAGAATAAAAATGTTTCTCTTTATCTTTTTCTCTCTTTTAACTACTACAAATGCAATCTGCAGGTATATATGGTCTTCAAGGGGCAAAAACTAAAAGATTCAATGAGATACTCTGTCACTAGTAAAATTGTCAAGAGTCTGCTGAAAACTAAGCAAAAGGCTTCAAAATACTGGACCACCAAGAAAAAGAATTGGTTTCTAATTTGTGGTCAACCAGTTGCTTCCAGGACCTTTTTCTAAAGGAGATTTAACTGTTAATTCTTCCTTAGCCATCATATTCAAAGGTCTCCCCAGATCGTCATGCTGTTATTTGGCAATAACAGTAAAAAAGTCAAACACTGAGCAACAGCTGCTTCATTTAGTCTTCTTAACAAACCTCTAAACAAGTAGATTCTATTTATAAAAGATAACTGAGGCTTAGGTTGTGCTTTCAACTTCTATGTGACAGTGCATCCTTTTCTACAAAGGGGAAAATTCTAGAGATTTTCAATCATGAGAAAGATTTGTATTTCTAAAACAAATACTAAAAATGAACCAGAATCTCTGAACTATAGTTAAAATTTTTAGAAAGGCGCATCTAACTAAAGGTCCTTTTTCATCTTTAGCACAGACCGAGGGGCATCAGAAAGATACATCCCTTCCAGCCTAGGAGCATCAGAAGTAAGTCAAGAAGATTCAGCTGGCTTGTCAGCCACATGAATGTTTCATTGCAGGCTGCTTGGTGGTTGCAAATTAAGCTTCTCTGGGTGAGAACTCTCATTTTGACAGCATGTTTCAAAAGGAAGAGAGGGCTGAATTGGTGAGGAGAAAAAAAAAATTACTTAGTTAAGACCAGAGTATTTTTATATTTCTTAAGTTTAACCAAAACATTTCCAGGGGAAATTGAAATGGGAGCTGGTTTGAAGAGTGAGCTACATGGATGTGGGTGTGCTGGCATGAAGAGATCTAGAAAGAGCAGGTACAATTCAGAGGGAGGAAAACGGTAGGGATGAAAAGCAAGAGTGTTGTAAAGTATCGGGCTGGCCAAAAAGTTCTTTCAGGTCATTCGTAAGATGTTATGGAAAACCCTGAATGGACCTTTTGGCCAACCCAATATAAAGGCTATTATATGAAGATTAACGAGCCTTTCTGACATTAATCTTACAACTTCTATTATAGTACAACAAAGGGGAAGGCAGTAAAGGCTTTTAGCTCCCAGGACTCTCACCTAAGTCTCCTAACCCACACTTACTGTTCAGCCATGCCTTATTCAACTTCTCTCATACTCGCTGTGTTCCAGCCAGTAACTTACTTACTAAGCCACTTTCTACCTTTTGCACCTACCAGTTTTCCTGCCTGGCATGTTCTTTTCTCATGCTTCATAAGGAAACTATATATTTAAAGAGACCTTACACTTTATAACTCAGTTTAATCATCAACTCTTGAAAAGGTGGTCTTTGTCCTCCCTGTCAATTTCCATCATTGCTCACTGCACTTATCCTTCATAGCTCTTCATAATTTGTATGCCTGTATACATGAACATATGTGAATTTACCTCCCTGTATATTATTAGTTTATATTCTGTCTCTCTCAAAGAAATAAGTGCTGTGAGAACAGAGCACTTATACTCACCAGTGTTGGTTGTGTGTTCTTGGGTAACTAATTTAAACTTAAGATTTAGTTTCTTAAATCATAAAATAGGGAATAGTAGTATCTAATAGTAGTATCTTTCAGGATTGGTCAGAAAAAAAGTCATGAAATACAATCTTAAGTACCATTCTTCCTTTTATTTTGAAAGAACTCTAAAATAATCCCACATGCAATATCCCACTCACAGTTTGAAAAGGAGGTGATCCTAAACTGGTTTTGTTAGAATTAGAGATGCTTTCTCCTCAACTTAAGTTTAAAAGACAGGCCCTCTCTGAGTTGACTTAGAGCTCTTGACATATGCCTCCTTGTAAGGGTTAGACTGTAAGGGTCAAAAACCTGGATGCTGCCTCCACCAGAAAAATGTAAAGTGAGAGACTTTACATTTACTAGAGTTATTTCAGCTTCCCTCACAGCTCAGTGGTAAAGAATCTGCCTGCAATGCAGGAGACCTGGGTTCGATTCCTGGGTCAGGAAGATCTCCTGGAGAAGGAAATGGCAACCCACTCTAGTACTGTTGCCTGGAGAATCCCATGGACAGAGGAGCCTGGAAGGCTACAGTTCATGGGCTTGCAAGAGTCGGACATGACTTAGCAACTAAAGGGAGAGAGTTATTTCAATTAGGAGCAGAGTGAAGCTTGGGTGCTGCAGTGGGAGACAGCTGAAATCCCTTGGACAAAAGGAAAATGTGCGTATTTCCCATGGACTAGATGTGGGTCTAGAGGTGAGAAACTGGTCAAGTTTCCTTATTTAGGGGATTATATTCAAGAGGACTGCCTGCAGCTCAATAGAGGGGTGGACCACTGGACACTGAAGGCTGAGGAGTCAAATATGGCCATCCAAGGAAGTCTTGCTTCCATCCAGAAAACCACAGTCTTAAGACATCAGGAGAAGCTCAAAGGAGCCAACAAAAGCCCCAGGAAGGAGAAAGCATCAGATATTATACATATGCCATCCTAAGGGTACTGAAGTCACACTGCAATAAACACACCCCCTAAAACTATGTCCTTTTCCCATGATCACTTGCTTCCCATGTTGAGCAAAAAAGGCTCATCACTGCAGATTTTTTGGGGTCTGAAGCAAGCTGGAGCTGGAGAAGTGAAAGATATTTTAAATCAGACAAGAGCTCAGAGGTTTTTACATTTAACTATGTTAAAATTATGGGATCATCAGACCGAGGAAAATTTTAATTATTATTCTAAGCGACCTATCTGAGACTACATTAAAAGTAGGGGTAAATTTAGCCTCAGAGGGCTCTGTGGGAGGTCAGAGAGAGAAAAAATAAAGTTGGTTTCTGCCTTTACCTTACTAAATCCAGTTCATTCAACAAACTAGATATAAATGTGTACGGAATACTTCACCCAGCATTGAAGTTCAAGGAATGGTTCAAGGATCTAAACATTTGGTACACAGCAGGTGGTTGATATATTTCTCGGCTCCCACTTTCCAATGCCAAATTCTCCCCAAGATATAGCATTTCTGAATAATTTTGAAGCTGTTCCTTGAATATTTCCCTGTGTATTTCACACCATAATAACTTTCACTAAGTCCTTTATAGAAAAAAAAAAAAGAAGCCTAGATGGGGTGGGGTGGGGTGGTCTGAGTCTTTCCTCAATATGATTTAGGATGAAAGAGCAATGAGGTTCTGGGAAGCAGCCTCACCTAAAGGTTAAAACGCAAGAGCAAGTGGATTTGCGCCTGGTGGACTATATTCACAAACCAACAGGAGACAGCAAGCAGCCAGGGAACAGTAAAAGGGTTAGAATCATGGGCCCTCCATAAATCAGAAAGAGCATCTTGGAATGAAGTGTGTTTGGGAGGGAGACCACCTCATGCCTTTTCTGGGGGACTTTTTTTTTTTTTTTTGCTGTAGAGTTATTTAAAGTGGCTGTATCTGTGGATTTTGCTTCATGCTCATATTTACCAATTAATCAAATGCACACTCTTCTTTCTTTGCTTCCCATCCTCAAATGTAGATTCTCATAGGTGAACAGGGCTTAAGAGATAACCCAGTTGAATCTCCCCTGTAAAAGGACCCTTATAGCTTCTCCCTGAATCCCTGCAGCAACAAAGAGCTCGCCAAGCACATGACAGGCTCTGTGCTTTAGCATCAGGTAGTTCTCGTGCCTTTCTTTCCCCAAAGCCAAGGTCTGCTATCCAATTACACCTACCTTTTCTAGTTCTGCCCTCTGTATGAACAAAATTCTTTCATATGACAACTCTTTAATATTTGCATTTATTCAACAAACATATATTGAACATTTACCCCACGTGAGCTTCTGTTATAGGTACTTGAGGATACATCAATGAACAAAACAGACTTTTCTGCCCTTGTGGGCTTACTGTTATTGCTGTTAGTCACTAAGTCCTGTCTGACTCTTTGGCTACCCCGTGGACTATAGCCAGGGATGCTTCTCTGTCCATGGGGATTCTCCAGGCAAGAATACTGGAATGGGTGGCCAGTCTCTTCTCCAGGGCATCTTCCTGACCCAGGGATTGAACCCACGTTTCCTGCTTTGCAGTCCAATTCTTTACCTCTGAATCACCTGGGAAGCCCTATAGGCTTATATACTATAATAAACAAAGGAATAAATTCTTAATACAATACCTGCTGGAGATATTGCCATGAGCATAAATTAAGCCGTCAATAAAGTGAGGGAAAAACCCTCGTGAATATCAGTGGGGGCCGTGTTCTAGGCAGAAAAAACAACAGGTACAAAGCCTCGGGCAGAAAAACACTTAGAACCTTTGAGTTCAATAGCAAGAGAACTCATCTGACTGCAGCATCAAGGGCAAAAGGAGATTGACACGGGATGAAGTCAAAGAGGTAACCAGGGGCCTGCAGACTATGGTGAGGCACTTCATTTTGATTAACTGGGGAAGGAAGCTAGTGAATAGTTTGAAGCAGAAGGTTGAGTGAATATGATCTGGTTAATTAAAAAATAGTCACTCCATCTGTTGGATGGAGAATAGATTGTAGAAGCGGCAAAGCAGAAACAGAGAGGAGTTTAACACGCTTACAGCAATCTACGTTAAGATATGATGGCTTGGATGATAGCAGGAACAGAGTTGGTGAAGGATGACTTGATTTAAGATTTATTTTGAGAGTATAGTTGACAGGATTTGCTAATGAATTAGATGCAGGATGTGAGGAAGAAAGAAAAATCACGGATAGCTCCTACATTTTTGTAGGAAACTGGGTACCATTTCCTGTGTGAGGCAAGACTCTAGGAAGAATTGGGTTTGAAAATAAAATGGGTGTGTTTTATAGAAGTCAATCTTGAAATGCCTATTAGATGTACATCATGAGCATCACTATGTTAAATATACAGTATAGGGATAGAATTTAAAGTCATAAGACCAGATGAGAAAACCTAGGAGGACAGGTTGCCGAACAACCAAGGAGGTGTTGTAGGGAATTCTAGGCTTTAAGAAACCCTCTATCATTTCCTTTCTTAAACATATTTTTGTATATCTTCACAGACAAATTTTGAGAGTTCAGTTGCTCAGTCGTGTGTGACTCTTTGCAACCCCATGAACTGTAGCACTCCAGGCCTCCCTGTCCATCACTAACTGCCGGAATTTACCCAAACTCATGTCCACTGAGTCGGTGATGCCATCCAACCATCTCATCCTCTGTGATCCCCTTCTCCTCCTGCCCCCAATCTTTTCCAACATTAAGGTCTTTTCAAATGAGTCAGCTCCTTGCATCAGGTGGCCAAAATATTGGAGTTTCAGCTTTAATATCAGTCCTTCTAATGAACACCCAGGACTGATCTCCTTTAGAATGGACTGGTTGGATCTCCTTGCAGTCCAAGAGACTCTCAAGAGTCTTCTCCAACACCACAGTTCAAAAGCATCAATTCTTCAGTACTCAGCTTTCTTTATAGTCCAACTCTCACATCCATACACGACTACTGGAAAAACCATAGCCTTGACTAGACGGACCTTTGTTGACAAAGTAATGTCTCTGCTTTTTAATATGCTGTCTAGGTTGGTCATAATTTTGAGAGTATATTATTGGAAAACCACAGTAGCTTTTTCCTGGAAAAATATCTGATATCCTTCATGAAAATGAAAATTTATTGCTAAGGACTGGAGAACCAAGGTAGAAAAAATAAGCCAGAAGCTTCAACTTATTTTATTAAAAAACTGCCTAATGGGTCAAATGTTTCACTCTAACAGATGTCCCATCTAATCCTGTTACTGATATTAACTGAAAGCCACTATAAATACAAGTGGCAAGAGTAAAGCTGGAGCTTTTCACAATTCACTACTCCATCTTCCTTGATACTAATCTTAACAGTTGTGTTTTATTCCTGAGAAACTGTATTAAATTTAGAACTAATGTCCAGAATAGCTTTGGCTTTTTCTTAAGTTTTCTTAAATGGCCAAATGTTTTCTTGAGAAAAGTTCCAAGAGAAAGGCCTACCTGAGTTTTAAAAGTTGTGAATTACAACACTGAGGGACTATACCAGCTAAGTTCATGAACAAAATAACCAGGCATGATTCCTCAGTGAGGAGATCACAGCACCTTCTGTGAATGAATAGACACTAATTTCCAAGTGCTGAAGGCAAGATTCAGAAGGGGAGCAATTCAGTTTCATCAACTGGTTGGTGAGTTGCCAAACACTCAACTGCTATATTTTGCTTGCTAGCACTCATCCGCAGTATAACCCCTCTGAAGCCTGATCTAATGGAGACATCAGGAAGTGATCACTACCAGTCTTTCCTGGACCATCTAGAAAGCTTGTTGCCAGTAACAGTCTAGGATGGAAATGCATCTGACAGATAATCAAGCAAATGAATACACTGCTGTGTTATTTAGAGAAGTGAGGAAATCCATGCAATAGTAGAGCTAAAAGATGCTTTTATCAGTGAATGTCAGCGCAGAGTCTCGAAGGGTTAGTTTCCTCTCAAGCAAAAAAGGAAAATGTCAATTTGATTTTAAATTTAGGCATAGAGGAGAGATACTTCTGAAAATTATACACCTTTTGTTCCAACATTGCTCTCCTTCACCAAAGAGCTGTGCAATGCTTCAATTCATCAGAAAATCAAAGTGCAAACACCTGGGGGAAAAAATAAAATATCAAAGAAAGAACAGTTGGAGCTTTTGAAGACAAGTTCCATAAAAAAAGCTTCCTTTCTTTTTATGAGAAAAGAATAGATTTGACAGATAGCAAAAACAATAGTTTTGATCCATCCTGGATCAAGTGAGATGTACAGATTGTTTTAGTTGGCATACTGTTTGTTTGGCATACTAATTTAAATGTATATAAAAACTTCGTTCAAGACCGTTCTGATTGAAGAATTGTACTTTTAAAGGCTCTAATGATTATATCACGGAAATTGAGGGGGAGAGGGATCTTTTTGTTTTGGGTTCACCTTTCTGTATTCCCTGATCCTTGGTGAGAGATTTTAAACTAGATGTTTGTTGAATGAATTGAGCTGAATCTACTTAGCATTTCTCTTCCTAGTCAAACATCTTTCAGGGTATATATCAAGTGGTGTTTCTTTCCATTTCTTCATACACTTTAACACTTTTAGACTTACAAATGTCAATATTAAGTAATTTTTTTATGACTGGGTATCATTTTATTGTACACATTTACATTTTATTCTGGAAAAATAAATCTGCACTTTCTAAACTGTGAATTCTATTTTGTTGGCAGGCTGGCTATCATCCTTAGGGTAGCAAAGAGTTGGACATGACTGATGCAACTTAGCATGCAACAGCAAGTTCAACTATTCTGAAAACGAGAAGGCTACCATCTTGGTGTTCTCTTTTCCAAGATTAAGTGGTACCAGTGAGAAAGAAGTTGGAGTCTGTCAATTACCAACAGTTTCAGGAGGGGTATTGGAGCCTCGCTAAACCTCTCTGCTACTGCTTCTTTGCTCTATCAAAGTTTTTGAATATATTGCATCGTGTTGTGCTTCGTGACTTCTTTCATCACTGTTTGCATACATTTATGGTTATTAATTTTTCTTGTGTTTATTTTATGAATTATTGAAGGAGAGAATTTCTATAAGCAGGTAAGATTAATCTGCTCTAATAATCTGGAAACCAGTTCTTTAGTAGTGTATACAATCTTCTTGGTGTAAAACTTTGCCTTCAGGCATGATTTTCATTTTTGTCTTTCTATTAGTTCAATATTTAGTCTTTCCTTGAAACTGCGGGATTCATTTTATTTCTAGGTATTCTGGGCAACATGCTTCCTTGCCAAGTTCTATTTCTAAGAATTCCATCTGTCTACCTTCAAGTCACCTGTAACTGACATAAGGAAAGGGTGGCTAACATGAGGATCAAATGAGTTATTATTAAAATGATATCAATAGCTCTGGATGCTAAGCCCAGCTTAACCATATTTTTAGAGATAAATCAAAATTTATAAATTTACATTGAGTTAATTATCCTAAAATAGAACATAAATAGAATATTTAACTAGCTACAATCTTGTTATGAACCAACAAAAAGAGTCTTAAAAAACAATGCTTACACAATTTTATATTCTATTAAATAATCAGAAGCTTCCCAGGTGGTGCTAGTGGTAAAGAATCTGCCTGCCAATGCAGGAGACATAAAAGACACGTGTTCTGTCTCTAGGTCAGCAAGATCCCCTGGAGAATGAAATGGCAATCCATTCCAGAACTCTTGCCTGGAAAATCCCATGGTAGGAGGAGCCTGACAGGCTACAGTCCATGGGGTTGCAAAGAGCTGGATATGACTGAGTGAGTAAGCAGAAGCAGCACAAATAATTAGTGTGGAGTTCATGTAAAGAACTCTATTCTCCATGGTCTACACTTTGAAGCATATCAAAGGATCTCTCTATGTAATTCTGTGTATTGTTATTTGGGTAGCATGTTGCCAAACTTGAGAAAATTAGTAAGAAGAAAACAGTAAAAAAAAAAAAAAAAAAGGTCTGAATTATCACTCTGTATCAAGAATGATTAATAAACGGGATTCCTTATCCTAAAAGAGAGAGGCATAAGAGGAGACCTTGTATGAAGGGCTTTTCTATGAAAAGTTGTCTTCATAGCTGTAGAGGGCAGAAATAACACTGATGGACAATTAAAAAAAATGTCCCACTTTCAGCTCAATTATAGGGGGGAAAAATTCAGTGATTGGGTCAGTCTCCCAAGGGAATAGCTATAAAGTATTGGCAATTTGTTTCCTCCCAAAGTGTTAAAGTAGAAGTTGAAGTCTTGGTCAAGACTTCCTCATAAAAGCCTATGCATATACTTATGTGATGGTATTTACAATTATCTATGTATGTGTACATTTCACACACTATACTGGGACCACTATCTCCCTTGAGGGCACACTGGGTCTCTATGTCCAATTTTTAGTCAAACACAGTCAGGAGGTGTTCAATTAATATTTTACTAAATACACGAGTGGATGTGTGTATTTTCAGAGATTAGAATATTTGAAAAATAGGAATTCTTGTACAATAAAATGATCATGATTTTTAAAAACGGGTACCACAATTTATTCACATGAATGGATCGTTGAAGGCTAAACTTTCCCATCTGACTCAACTACTCATGAACATTCAGTGAATAGTTTTAGGTTCCTGGGCAGCAGCTACTGAACTCTTTCTTCCTCAGACTACTGGCCTATATTGAACAAACGATGTATGTAATGATTCACGGCTCTAAGGCTCTGAATCACCTAGTAAAATGTGCCTCACCTGTTTCTTTTGTTATTTTTAGTCTTCCTTTTTCCTAACTGCTCTCTTTTTATTCTCAACATTTCCTAATACCGTGTTTAATATGACGATTTCCTACTTACGGTGGATTTTTGGTGGGATCTCATAATTGGTTAGCCCATAGAAGATTCCATGTTTAAAAAGTCCTAAGTTGGCTTTCTTTGTGGATATGAAGAGCGGAGATGTTCTCTTTCCTAGTAACTTTCTGTAAGGGATGATGTGTCAATCTGGCCGCAATTGAATTATGCTCAGAGACAAAGTCTATGTAGTACAAGGTTTTGACTGACAGCTAACGGCACTGAGTCACGGTCTGTGAATAAAAAATACTGCAATCTTTAATTTTATCAGATCTCAATGTTCCAGAGAAGGAGAATTTAATGGACACTGGTTGATGAGTTGGAGAACCAAAATGGATTTGGTTAGGGGACTGTGATGAATTTAGCATGAAGTCAGTGCCAGCCAGCAGAAAAGGACTGCATTATTTCAGCCTAGGTGAATGCCAGTTTTCTAAGAAGGTACTTGGGAGGAAAGCCAACAATCTTTGTTTATTGTCATTTTTTTGATTTAGTGCTTAGAAATACCTGGCTTAATAAATGTTTTGAAATAAAATATTTATTGAGTGAATGGACAATTATTTTCTGCACATACTTGCTTCTTGAAAACATAAACAAGTAAGGAGAACACTTTAAAATTATTGGGCACTGAGATGTGTCAAGTATCTCACTAAATGCTCACAGTAACCAAGACGACTTCATATGCCCATTTTACAGTCAGGTAAAGCAAGGGTTTAAACTTAGAGTCTGTCGAAAACCTAAAGTCTTTTCATGAAGCTGCTTTGCTATTGATCTTAAATTAGAAATATTTATAGTCACAGTATTTATCATAGCAACACACTTCCTCTGAAAACTTTTAAAAATACTATACATACAAATGGATCTATATACAAAGCAGAAACAGTCTCACAGACATAGAAAAGAAGCTTGTGGTTACTAAAGGGGAGGGTGAAGGGGGATAAATCAGGAGTTTAGGAGTATGGATATTAACAGATATCATAAAATAGACAAGCAACAAAGATTTACTGTATAGCACAGGAAATTATAGTCAATATTTTGTAATAACTTATAATGCAATATAACCAGAAAAAATAGCTGAATCACTTTGCTGCATATCTGAAACTAACAAAATATTGTAAATCAACTATACTTTAATAAAAAAAATTGAAAAAATCTTATACAAGTAAATATTTACCCAAACAAATATTCATAGCTAGGTAAACAGCATTTTCTATGTGAATGATAAAATTTAGAATGTCAAAAACTGGACTACATCTAGTACAATGCATTTTTTTACATCTGAAGTTTTCACAGTAAAAATAATTTTGACTTTCAAGAAGTCATTGATAATAAATTCTGTTAAAAATCATCAGCCAGCTTTAAACAGCAAAGAAAAGAAATAATGACTACATCTTAACCTCAAGGGACAAATGAGAGGTGTGATATACTCCTTAGTTTCCAAAAGGATTTAGCAAATAGAACTAATTGTTTTACTCTCCTATAATGTTATAATGTACAGAACAGTGGGGACTAAAGCAGAAAAATTGTAGTTTGTTTTTTCATGAATAAATAATTTCTTTAAGGCCTCAGGAGAGAGCTTTTCTACAGATGTCATTATAAAGACTGACCAAATATCAGCTTGGAGAAAGAACCTCCTAACCCATAAGTGATATGCATTTCATTTATCCAGAAATAATGAGAAACTAGCAATGGACACATTCAAGAAATTCTACAGGAAGTGCCTGGGAACAAAGTGAGCTCATCAAGGTCTTAGGGAAAAATCCGAATCAACTTTTTGGCCAACCCAATATATTGTCCTTTGTTCAGTTATTAAAAAAAAAAAAATTGTCCTTTGGGAGAATCAGAGAGTAGTGATGTAGTCACAATTTACTTCCAAGAAGACTATTTTCTTGGCTTAACACAGAGTTAGGCATTTTCTTTTTGACCGTGAACATTATATTTCAGCAGAAGGTTGCACTGCACGTGCACTCAAGCATATCCTTGTTTCCTCCAAAAGAACAATTTGGGTAGCTCAAAAGGACTGAAAAAAGTTTAGCACAAAAAGGAAAATGTAGTGTCTTGAGACCTCATGCCAAACAGCTGAATTTGCCATTTGTGCTTATTAAGAGTCATACCATTATTCAGAAAGGCCCTTTACCACAAAAGAGGTCTACCTACCACTTAGAACTCAGGTCCTGGGACAGGGGCCTAAATAAAGAGTAAATGGTGCCTTGCATTGAGAGACACATTTCTATGTACATTAAAAAAATGGATATACATTACAATTTACCTCGTGGCAAGAAAGGGGGGAAAGTACAGTAGATGGTTGGATGCCAATAATCAAAATTGTTGCATTACCTTTGTGTTCAGTGTTTGCCCAGTGGTCTGGCGATCTGTTTGGGTATGAAGAGCTAAATTCTGGACAACTGAAAACTCGGCTAATCTAAATACTCCCCAGTTATCAAGGTCAGGTGGTAGTTGTCCAACTTGTTACAAAATGCCATCAGCAATATTATACACGGACAGATGGAATAAAAAGAAGAATTTCAATGGAAAATATCCTGTACTAGGTTGTAAGAATGGTGCATTCAATTTTGAATTAAAATTTTAGCTCATTCATCCCATTTTTTTTTTCTTTTTTTGGCAGTGCAATGCAGCATATGGGATCTTAATTCCCTGACCAGGGATCAAATCTATGCCCCTCTGCATTGGAAACTTGGAGTCTTAACCACTGGACAACCAGAGAAGTCCAAAAATCTTCGCTCATTCAAATGTTCATGGGGCTTGCCTTACGTATTCAATACCTGCAACTGTAGGTTTGTATCCCAAATGTTAAAAGTTGTGAAAAGGTTAATTTACCAAATGACCATCTCTGAAAACTGCCAGATGAGTTTCTCATCTTTCAACTTTGAGGAAATTTACTCTGTCCATGTTATTGTCAAGAGAGAAAAGACAAGAACAGATGGAGAACAAGAACAGATGAGAGAACAGAACTGTGCACACAGAGATTGAGACAAGCCATAAACTTCATCCCAGTTAGATATTTGAGAAAATGTCTGTAATATCAAGGGCATGCCGAGAGGATATTTAACCAAGCTGGACAATAAATCTGTCATGTTGGCTATTAAGAAAAAATAAAATTAAAAATCCTCAATAATTTGGAAATTGCTTTTTGATTAATTGACCTGTTAAGCAAAGTGCTAGATACTTTAAATGCTATTTATCCAAACTCTTGAACAGATAGTTTCTGTAAGGTATGATAAAAGAGGGGGTCCATGCAAGGATGTTCCTCATAAGCAATGGCTATTGGAAGTTAAATCATTCAGCTTCCATCTTGTCCACTCCTTTTTCCCCCTGCCTTACTTCAGGGACAGGCATGATCTGTCTTGGACCCGACTCTCTCTCTCCATCCCATATTCCTCCCACTTATGACACAGAGTTTGGTCACAGACTAAACCGGGGATTTGCACTTCCCTATTAAGTGTTCATTAAATGCTTCAAATTTAGCACAGGCCAGAGTAGAGATTAAAAACTCAATGTCTTAAATGTTAGGATTTGCAACTTGTTTATCTCCTTAATTTGGGCTATTGATATCTATCTTTTCTGTAGGCTATGAGTTACTTGGATGGCCTAATAAGAAAAAATTGAGAAAAAGAAGAGAAAAAAAAAAAAAACCCAGAGTATTTTAAAAGCTCTTAGAAGTGAAAGACTTTCTGAGTGGATCAATTAGTGATAGCTTTGTGGAGGAGACAGAACGTGAGAGTTAGACCATAAACAAAGCTGAGCGCCAAAGAACTGATGCTTTTGAACTGTGGTGCTGGAGAAGACTCTTGAGAGTCTCTGGACTGCAAGGAGATCCAACCAGTCCATCCTGAAAGAAATCAGTCCTGAATATTCATTGGAAGGACTGATGCTGAAGCTCCAGTACTTTGGCCACCTGATGTGAAGAGCTGACTCACTAGAAAAGACCCTGATGCTGGGAAAGACTGAGGGCAAGAGGAGAAGGGGTGACAGAGGATGAGTGGTTGGATGACATCACTGACTCTATGGACATTAGTTTGAGCAAATTGTGGGAGAAAATGAAGGACAGGGAAGCCTGGAGTGCTGCAGATCATGGGGTCACAAAGAGTCAGACATGACTTAGCAACTGAACAGCAACAACAACAAAGAACTGAACCGGCTTGGCTCTTAGAGATGGAGAAGATTTGACAGGTAGTGGTCACAGTGATAAGGAAAAGCATTCAATGGGACGAGCAAAGGCTTAGAGGCAGTAGAGCATGGCATACGTTCCAGAAATTGTACATAACACAGTTTAGCTGGAGAAGAAGGATGAATAGAGAAGAGAGAAGAAAAGACTGAAATCAAACGTTGTTGCTGGAGAGGGAGGTTATAGAGGATATGAAATGATATAACAGGAAATATAGATTTTTATCTAGGGCCAGTGAAGAGCCACTAGACACTTTTGAGCAGGGGAGTCAATTAACAGAGCTGGGATTTTTGGAAGATTAACCTACAAGTGTATGCAAATGGAAGGGAGGGATTCGAATGGAGTCTATTACAGTAGATAAAACAAGACATAAGGAAGATATAAACACCACAATAATGGCAATGGAGATTTTACACAAAAGACTAGTTAGCTGGAGGTAAGTTCCAAAGGACATAATGCCTGATTTAACAAAGGTGGCCAAGAAGAATGAAGAATCAACAGAAAAGGACTTTGAACATTTTAGTTTGGAAGAGTGGGGCAATCTTTAATAGAACTTGGTCTTCAACTAGCTATATTATCTTAAAGCAACACACATCTTAGAAGGAAATGCATTTCTTATATAGGTTTAGGGTTTTTTGGCTTAGACCACATAAATCAATGGTCTCCACGTGTTTAATTATCTAGTTCCTGAGAAATTATGACTTGGAGTGTCCTTGGGAAAGTCACTAGAAAGATTTTTATTATGAACCTATTTCCTGGGAAACCACATGCACACTTCATATTTTCTTCCTTGTATATTTTTGGTTGCTTGGCAAGTCTAAATGGATTTGCCTAATCACAGCTTGCTATACATGATTAGCCATTTTTTTTCTCAACTGACTGCCCGCACACAGACACCCCAGCTGCTTGCAATGACCAAATCTCTGAGGGTAGGGAAATTTTTATATATTGTTAAGAGGAAGCATTCTAAATCAGTGCTGCATATTACCCAAATATTCCTTACTGAAATACATGGTCATAAATTATCAGTCAGATGATTCTAGTCAAATAATGAGAAGATCAGTACCACCATAAGGCCATAAAGACAAACCACATATGTCAAAGGTCATCTCAGAAATAGTCGCTGTACAACAGATGGAATAAACATAAGAGTATAACTTGAAAAACTATAAAATCTACTACAAATTATTTTTTCAAGGAATCCCTTAACATTGTATCTATACAATGAAAAGAAATACTGTTTACCTTCTGTCTCATGTAAAAAGAAATAAACAAAACCAAAAATAATCCCCCCAAATCATCTGGACATTAAGAATGTCTATAAAATCAATCTATCAAATGTTTATATAATTGTTCAAAGTAGCTGAAGTAGCCCTAGTCATAACTTTTATATTAAAAATTATTGGTAAAAGTAAGAAAGTCAGTTGTTCAGATATTTTCCCAACTCCAGATATTTGATAGAAAATGGGGAAAATGCAGAATATTAACAGCATTTTCAGACAGATGTTTTCCAATTCTGCCTCTTTTCAGAATCATCACAGTCTTTCCAGTGTGCCCAGCATTGTCCCCTAAGGGTTCCCCCACAGCCTTCCCCATCTCACAAACGGCACCTCAATCCATTCAATGGCTCAGTAACAAAACAGTCTCATTCTTGGACAAATGCCACATCTAGATTATCAATAAGTGGCAATGCCACTATTTGGCAAATGCCAATATATCTTCACCACATACTTGAAAACTTCACTTTTCTCTTCCTTCTCCAAGTGACCCCTAACTGTCTTTGTTTCTATTCTTGGCCCCTTCAATGCATTTTCTTCACAGTAGCTAAGTACTGTGAAGAACTTAAAAACAACACATTTGACCGTCTCACATATTGACCATTTTGCAAGAACTTCCCACTGCACTTGGAATAAAATAACAAATCTGCAAATATGGTCAACAAAGATGCACGTGATTTGGCCCCTGTTCACCTTGACAGTATCATTTCATGTCATTCAGCATCCTGTCATTCAACTCCAGTCACAACTGATATCTTTTAGTCCTGGAAGGTATGAAGATCCTTGCTACCCTGGGGCCTTCATACACACATGCTTTCACTCTGTCTAGATACTCTCCTCCACTCTTTATCCATCTAGTGTCTGGTTTCACTTGTATCTCAAAGTTTAGCTTAGGTGGCGCTTTCTCAGAGAAGTCATCTTTGACCCATTACCTGATTGGTGCCTCCTTACAAATCATTCATGTTCATTCATAGCATGTTTCTCAATTTATATTATCGGTGTTTTCTACATTAGACCATAATCTTCTTGAGCAAAAATTCTCCATTTTCCTTGTGAATCCTCATTGTCTGGGTCTGTGTCAAGTCCACAATAAATGCTTAATAAATGTTTGTTGAATCACTGAAGAAGGAAATTAATGAACGCAGTCAGCTAGCTCTGTATTATATACTCATAATTGAAGCTAGCTAGCCCAGTTGGCTAGAGTGTTGATATTTACTATTGAGAATGCCCACATGCTCAGTGAAGGTAAGATAAAAGTCTGAAAGCACATATTAAATTTTAAATTCTCTGGAGCATTTTGGTTCTTCTGATTAAGATGAATCACATCTTTCTCTCTGCTCGATTCAATTGGAATCATGGCTCAAGTTCAACCACAGAGCTGATTTCATTCTGTCTAGCACTAAAATGAGTTACCTTTATGTTTTTCTCTCCCATTAGAACTTTCTAATTCTCCCATTAGAAATACATCTGATTCATCTTCATTGTCTCCATTGCATAAGAGTTTCCATAGTACAAGATTAAATATTGGCAGAAATTTATTTTTAAAAAAAAGATCATCATTCAAAAATAAAGAATGACGAGATGCCAAGGGAGGTTAAGACTAGAAGGTATCATCAGATTTAGTGTACAATCCAACTTAATTATTCAGTTTACTCTGATTCAGCATTTCCTTCAAGGCACAGGGAAAGGCATCAGGAATTCAAACAGTGATTAAAACAGTTTCTTTCTCTGTAAATCAATAAGCTTTATACAGAGAAACAAATCCTCATCGGTGACTTTTGTATGGTGACAGGACAAAAAGGTAAGACAGACCCAACAGAATCTGAACAGGACCAACAGGTTCACAAACCTCTACAGCAATTTGGCAGGAGCCTGCTTTCAGGGATATAAAGTTAGCTCTAACAGTTTCCTGGTTCTCCTCTCCCCAGTAGAACAAGCCTATCACCCATACGCTGTGTGTGTTCTTTCATTGGGTTATTGCCTGGGTATTCTTGGTCGATTTAAGCTTACCTGTCTCCCCACCCCCTTCTTTTCTTCCCAGGGCTATTTCACTCCTGGCTCAAAGGAGAAAACAGTTCCGATAGAAATAAACCAGCCAGAGGGGGCTCTAGTACCAAAGATAGAGATCCAAAATAATGTGTTCCTGATCAAATGAAGGAGTTTTGGCTATTGATTCCCTAGAACCTTTAAGTGCTCTGCTGAGCAGCTGAGGTCATAGAATGACTCAGCTAGCAGGAGGCCTGCTAATGGATGGTAATGCTTTGCTGAGTTCTTGAAACTGGGATTTGCCTTAAGGCTGTACTGAACAATTGCTGTTAATTGAACTGTAGAAGTATCTACCTGTTATTTTAGCATATCTTTTTAATTTAAATAGCAGATGCTTATAAGTTTTAACTTTAAAACACATGGCAAATATGAAAATGTGTAGAACAGAAAGTCTTTTCTTGCATATCACGGGACATTGGTGTGGAAATGCTTTACTTCTCCGCACCCTCAAATTAATTCTGTGATTTTAGTGCATTTGGATTTAACTCATCAGGGAATTTGGTTCGTTTATTAGATTACCAAACAATTGTGGCAAAGGGTGAAACCATATGTTCAGTTCAGTTCAGTTCAGTTGCTCAGTTGTGTCCGACTCTTTGCGACCCCATGAATCACAGCACGCCAGGCCTCCCTGTCCATCACCATCTCCCGGAGTTCACTCAGACTCATGTCCATTGAGTCCGTGATGCCATCCAGCCATCTCATCCTCTGTCGTCCTCTTCTCCTACTGCCCCCAATCCCTCCCAGCATCAGAGTCTTTTCCAATGAGTCAACTCTATGCATGAGGTGGCCAAAGTACTGGAGTTTCAGCTTCAGCATCATTCCTTCCAAAGAAATCCCAGGGGTGATCTCCTTCAGAATGGACTGGTCGGATCTCCTTGGAGTCCAAGGGACTCTCAAGAGTCTTCTCCAACACCACAGTTCAAAAGCATCAATTCTTCGGTGCTCAGCCTTCTTCACAGTCCAACTCTCACATCCATACATGACCACAGGAAAAACCATAGCCTTGACTAGACGGACCTTAGTCGGCAAAGTCATGTCCCTGCTTTTGAATATGCTATCTAGGTTGGTCATAACTTTTCTTCCAAGGAGTAAGAGTCTTTTAATTTCACAGCTGCAGTCACCATCTGAAGTGATTTTGGAGCCCCCCAAAATAAAGTCTGACACTGTTTGCACTGTTTCCCCATCTATTTCCCATGAAGTAATGGGACCGGATGCCATGATCTTCATTTTCTGAATGTTGAGCTTTAAGCCAACTTTTTCACTCTCCTCTTTCACTTTCATCAAGAGGCTTTTTAGCTCCTCTTCACTTTCTGCCATAAGGGTGGTGTCATCTGCATATCTGAGGTTATTGATATTTCTCACGGCCATCTTGATTCCAGCTTGTGTTTCTTCCAGTCCAGCATTTCTCATGATGTACTCTGCATAGAAGTTAAATAAGCAGGGTGACAATATACAGCCTTGACGTACACCTTTTCCTATTTGGAACCAGTCTGTTGTTCCATGTCCAGTTCTAACTGTTGCTTCCTGAATTGCATACAGATTTCTCAAGAGGCAGGTCAGGTGGTCTGGTATTCCCATCTCTTTCAGAATTTTCATAGTTTATTGTGATCCACACAGTCAAAGGCTTTGGCATAGTCAACAAAGCAGAAATAGATGTTTTTCTGGAACTCTCTAGCTTTTTCCATGATCCAGCAGATGTTGGCAATTTGATCTCTGGTTCCTCTGTAGCAAACTACAAATAACATATATGTGGCTTCCCTAGTAGCTCAGTGGGTAAAGAATCTGCCTGCTGTGCAGTAGACCCAGGTTCAATCCCTGGGTTGGGTAGATCTCCTGGAGAAGGAAATGGCTACCTACTCCAGTATTCTTGCCTGGAAAATCCATCCCATGCATAGAGGAGCCTGGTGGGTATGCAGTCCATGCAAAGAGTCAGGCAAGACTAAGTGACTAATACATACACTCACTCACTCACTCACACACACACACACACACCACACACACATATTGAATACTTGTTGTCAATTTGTGCCAGGTACTACTCTAAACACTTAATGTATATTGACTCATTTAATCCTCACAATATTTCAAGGGGCAAGTGCTATTATTATCTGCATTTTGTAGATGAGAAAATTAGGCTCAGAGAGGTTAAGAAATTTGACCAAGATCAAATGGCTAGTGAACTGCAGAGCTAGGGTTCCAGCTCAGATACTTTGGAGTTTGCACTCAACCAGCAAGTGTTCCTGCTCTGTACTCATCAGATATTAAATATTTAATTCTCATAAATCCAATGGGATGCTACCATTGAAAGCGCAAGTGTTAATGGCTTAGTCATGTCCAACTCTTTGCAACCCCATGGACTGTAGCTTGCCAGGATCCTGTTTGTGGAATTCTCCAGGCAAGAATATTGCAGTGGGTAGCCATTTCTTTCTGCAGGAGATCTTCCAGACCCAGAGATCAAACCAGGGTCTCCTGCATTGCAGGCAGATTCTTTACTGTCTGAGCCACTAGGGAAGATCTCTTTATGATAGCACCAGGAAGCTACCATTATGGTCCCCATTTAATAATAAGAGGGGCTGATCTAGCCAATGTCACTGTGCTAGTAAGTGGCTGAGCTAGGCTTTTAAACTCCATCCTGCCTGACTCTTAGGTCTGAGATCTTAAGTACCGCCCACTAGTACCTCCCAGTGAAGGTTGTATGCTTATTTTTTTTAAGTCACATGTAGCATTAGAGGGCTTCCTTGGTGGCTCACTGGTAGAGAATCAGCTTGCCAATGCAAGAGATGTGGGCTCAATCCCTGGGTTGGGAAGATCCCCTGGTGAAGGAAATAGAAACCCACTCCAGTATGCTTGCCTGGGAAATCCCATAAAAAGAGGAACCTGGTGGGCTACTGTGGGATTGCAGAAGAGTCAGACACAACTTAAAGACTAAGCAATGACAACAATAATAGCATTAGAGATTACACAGATTTTAAGGGCAAGAGAAATGATTTATTAAAAGAGTAGAGTGACTCTCTCGGACACGACTGAGTGACTTCACTTTCACTTTTCACCTTCATGCATTGGAGAAGGAAATGGCAACCCACTCCAGTGTTCTTGCCTAGAGAATCCCAGGGACGACTGAGCCTGGTGGGCTGCCGTCTACGGGGTCGCACAGAGTCGGACATGACTGAAGCGACTTAGCGGCAGCAGCAGCAGCATAGTGACTCTCTAGTCATAATCTTTGAAAATAATTAAATACTTTTAAGCTATTACATTTTTATAAAATATCTGAAATACTATTAATATTAAATGTCATCATTCTGAAGAGCAGAGCTCAAAGTTCTCTTCTTAATAATTCATATGATTCATTTCACTGTTCATATGATTCCCCAAAGTAACTGCAGTTATCTCAAGAGATTTGTGAACATTTCAAAAAATAAATTTTAACTTATTTAGACTACTGCAAGTATAAAATGCTATGTTCAGTTCAGTTCAGTCGCTCAGTCATGTCCGACTCTTTGCGACTCCATGAATCACAGCACACCAGGCCTCCCTGTCCATCACCATCTCCCGGAGTTCACTCAGACTCATGTCCATCGAGTCAGTGATGCCATCCAGCCATCTCATCCTCTGTCGTCCCCTTCTCCTCCTGCCCCTAATCCCTCCCAGCATCAGAGTCTTTTCCCATGAGTCAACTCTTCGCATGAGGTGGCCAAAGTACTGGAGTTTCAGCTTTAGCATCATTCCTTCCAAAGAAATCCCAGGGCTGATCTCCTTTAGAAATGCTATGTAGTACTTATTAAATAAAATGGGTAAAAGTACTATCAAATCAAAACTAATCACAAGTGTCATAAAAAATATAATAATTATTTTAGGATAGACTATTCAAATGATTATTTTTCACATTACTGTTTTACTAAAGGAGAGAGATTACCATTTACACCTGAAAAGTTAGAAAATATTAACATGCCAGCTAAGTCAGTGGTAAAGGTTAAAAATTCATAGACAAATTTAGACGGTTTTTATTGTTTGTTTATTAGAAAATTTCTTTAGAAATCTATCGCTTCCTTCTCTGAGTTCATAGTTACAGTACTGGCTTCTTTTACTTTCTGTAAAATTCTATCATCACAGGATTTCAACTCTCATGGTAAACGCTGAGTGCCAGAGAATAAAAGAACAGAGTACATTGTGGGTGGGTCGTGGAATAAGCTTTAATCAGATAGCTTGTCACTGGTATCCTATTGTGAGTTGTTTCTGTTTCTGTTACCTTTAGGCCCTTTGAACAGTTTGATTTCCACAACAGTCTCCAAAATGGGTCGTCTTCTACGCACGTACAGCCGAACGATAGACCCTGCTTCTTTGAGTGCTTCCACCGCTTTACTGTGGGAAACCTCTGACACGTCCACCTCATTCACCCGTAAGATACAGTCATTGACCCTGAAAGAAAGGAAGGCAGGCAAAATCAGGAGTGTCCAAGAGAATTTCTGAAAGAATATTACGACTATCTAACCTGAAGGTGTGGGGAAGCAAAGCACAATGGCAAGTTAAACATATTTATATTTGGAAGAAATACCTCATATGAAGGAAATCAAGAAAACCTTGAACCCCTCAGCCTTCCCAGTCTTCCCAACATTGACCACCCTACTGGTCAGGTCCTGTCCTGAACTCCAGTCCACTCTGACTGGGACTACATCACATATGGGGTAGTTATATAGGTCAATCCCATTCTCCCAGTTCATCCCACCCACCCCAGCAGTGCATAATTTGCTGATTTATAATATCCTTAACTGCTGGATTTCTTCCATAATCTAATGGAAGATCTACCATCCGCATCACACAAAGGGGAGCTGTTCCAAGTGGCTGACTTCTTTGTCTAAAGTTGTGAGCAATTTGATTAGAGACTGGGTATGATCTTATGTCTTCCTATTTCAAAATCTGTTCTTTCCTTTTAGGGCACATACATCTAACGTAATGAATAGTTTCATGTATGTTGTGCATATCAATTTAAAATGATAACATGTAGTGGAAACATTATATAAAAAGTATGGGAAGAATTTTCCTATCTTTTTTGTTCATAATTTTTCTATGTCTGTTTGAGGAAGTGAGGTCTAGGACTCTTGGTTCAATAAGAATCTTAATTAGCTTCAAATTCTTGAGCTAGAACAATCTCACTAAGATTCTGGGGTGTCATTTCATCATAACAGATGCTATGGCTTTAATAGGTTTACACATACATTTCTTCTCTGACTGACTAAAAAAAATTATGGAAAACTACCCGTTAAAACAGTTTTGAGAATGTAGGCATCATGGGTGCCAGTCACCCTGCAGCAGCTGGTCCTTTGAGAGTGGGTAATTTTGTCATCTCATGATAATGCAAAAACATAACGTTTACCATCACCCTATGCTCAGCATACTAATCATATCTTAAAACATAGCTTTCCATAGAAGGGAGTGACTGACATTAAAAAAAAAAAAAATTGGATGCTATAGCTCTTGAAACTCTACTCAATTTTTTCCTTTTGTATACAGTGGAATCCTTAATTGTCAAATGTTGGGGTGAGGAAATCACAGCCTAAATCAGATATTTTTTTCCTAAACACGTGGACAAAGTTGGCAGCTTTAGTGCACTAAAAAAAAACCAAAAAAAAACACACAAACACCGGACTAGCAGTCAGGAGCTTTGGATTTGCATCGCAGCTGTGTATCAGCTGTGTGACCGCGGTCGAGTCACTTCAACTTTTTTGAATTTTAGTTTCCCACGAAAAGAGAGTAACATGCCTAGAGTTAGTGAAGAGAGTAACCAAACATAGAAATAAGTGGACATATGTGTAAACTGTAACAGATCATACACAAGAGAGTTGTAGCTATTGATAGGTTGGGCTCAAGATGGGCTTCAGGATTTGTTGAACATAAACAGGATGGAAATTGAAAATTTTAAAGGGTTTAATATGTGCCATATCATATCATTCTTCACTTCACTTATTTGCTTGTATTTAAGTCAAACCATTTATGAAGCATTGATTCTCATTTTACACCAATGACATTTTATTGGCAAGATCACAATGCTGGTGACAACAGTGACAGGATTCCAACCCAGTTAGGTCTTTTTCTGGAGCCTAAGCAACACAAAGTTACTCCGAATTAACTAAGGAAAAAAAGGGAATGTGAGGGGAGGTGTTTATATTCAAAATCTTAAAATTAAAAAGAAAGAATATCAAGCCAAACTGAGGCACTCAACTTTCCTTCCTCCCAATCACTTGAAATAGCATTTGGCTAGAGGGTCATGGCTATTTAGAAGTTGCTTTCTCTACCAGTAGATAATCTCTGTGAGTAAAGGCAGCATTTGAATTCACTTTGAAATATATAAATATATCACTAGCTTCAAACTCAAATAATACTGTTTCAGTAAAATGTGAAGCCTTTATCATATCACTGAGCCATTGTGTCATAAAGTCATTTACATACAAATTTCCTCCCTACTTTATTGGCGTAATTAAGTTGATGGTGAGAAATGGAGTATTCCCGCCATGTCAGTAAAGAAGTATGTCATAGTCATCAGTGATTCAGGCCTCTCAATGTGCATTTCTGAGCCCTTAGGGGCACTCAGGAAGGAAGGGTACCTGCAATCTGGCACCATTAGGCTACAGCCACTCCCTGAGGTGACCACTGAGGAATTCAGGGTGTGAGAAACACACATACTGGCCCCAGATAGCTGAGAAGCATATGAAAGGAGTGATTTCACTGATCCCGGACTCTTGCATCTTCCCATATATAGAAAAGCACTAAATTCCTTAACTTGAGATATCTGGTTTCCTTTAATTTACAAAAATACTTTTGACGCTCAGGCTACCTGCCTGATCTTGCAAATTTCTAAAGAACCTGACTCCTCCCCCTGCCTCCTCAGAGCAGTTCACTCAGGGCTATTCGAAATGCTGCTTTGGGGGCTTAAGTTCTGAAAATTTCCATCAAATAAAATAAAACTCTTAACTTTCCGGTCATGACTGTTTTTTAAGTAGACAATGGCTTCACTCTTTCAGTGCTTGCTATTTCAAATACAAGTCTACGACTTCCTTTTTAGAGATGAGTGTTGTTCACAGGATTAAAAAGTGTAAGTGCCAGTCGCTCAGTCATACCCAACTCTGCAACCCCACGGACTATAGCCTGCTGGGCTCCTCTGTCCACGGGATTCTCCAGGCAAGAATACTGGAGTGGGTTGCCATTCCCTTCTCCAGGGAAACTTCCCAACCCAGGGACTGAACATGGGTTTCCCACATTGCAGGCAGATTCTTTACCATCTCAGCCACTAGGGAAGCCCAGGATTAAAACAAATTTAATTTTAATAATTTTCTTTGGATAGTCTGGTACATTTCCTTGCTATTAATAAATATTCTTAGAAACAAAAAAGAACATTTTATCACTAACATGTCCACAGAAATCTTATCTAAAATTTGCACTAGACAAATACCCTAGAATATGATATGGTGTCACTGAAAGTCAAATGATACTTAAAAATTATTTACTCTACTTTGAAGATATTTAAAATAATGCATAATATCTACCCTGTTTCATAGGTAGTAAAGTATATTCTGTTGTAAATAAGATTTATGATTTTTATACATTTTTTAAGAATTTTAATTCATTATGAACCTATTTGCAAGGAAGGGATGGAGATACAGATGTAGCGAATGGACATGTGGCACAGATGGGGAAGGGGAGGATGGGACAAATCGGGAGAGTAGCACTGACACATACACACCACACGTATACACGACCATGACACATACACACCACACGTATACACTATCATGACACATACACACCACACGTATACACTACCACGACACATACACACCACACGTATACACTACCAAGACACATACACACCACAGTATACATTACCATGACACATATACACTACACGTATACACTATCATGACACATATACACTACACGTATACGCTACCATGACACATATACACTACACGTATACACGACCATGACACATACACACCACACGTATACACTACCACGACACATACACACCACACGTATACACTACCAAGACACATACACACCACAGTATACATTACCATGACACATATACACCACACGTATACACTACCATGACACATATACACTACACATATACACGACCATGACACATATACACTACACGTATACACGACCATGACACATACACACCACACGTATACACTAGCATGACACATACACACCACACGTATACACTAGCATGACACATACACACCACACGTATACACTAGCATGACACATACACACCACACGTATACACTACCACGACACATACACACTACACGTATACACTATCATGACACATACACACCACAGTATACATTACCATGACACATACACACCACACGTATACACTACCACGACACATACACACCACACATATACACTACCATGACACATACACACCACACGTATACACGACCATGACACATACACACCACACGTATACACTATCATGACACATACACACCACACGTATACACTATCATGACACATATACACTACACGTATACACGACCATGACACATACACACCACACGTATACACTACCACGACACATACACACCACACGTATACACTACCAAGACACATACACACCACAGTATACATTACCATGACACATATACACCACACGTATACACTACCATGACACATATACACCACACGTATACACTATCATGACACATATACACTACACGTATACACGACCATGACACATACACACCACACGTATACACTAGCATGACACATACACACCACACGTATACACTAGCATGACACATACACACCACACGTATACACTACCATGACACATACACACCACACGTATACACTACCACGACACATACACACCACACGTATACACTATCATGACACATACACACCACAGTATACACTACCATGACACATATACACCACACGTATACACTATCATGACACATATACACTACACGTATACACAACCATGACACATACACACCACACGTATACACTATCATGACACATACACACCACACGTATACACTATCATGAGACATACACACCACAGTATACATTACCATGACACATACACACCACATGTATACACTACCATGACACATACACACCACACGTATACACAACCATGACACATACACCACACGTATACACTACCATGACACATACACACCACAGTATACATTACCATGACACATATACACCACACGTATACACTACCATGACACATACACACTACACATATACACTACCATGACACATATACACTACACATATACACTACCATGACACATATACACCGCATGTATACACTACCATGACACATACAGACTACTCATATACACTACCATGACACATATACACTGCACGTATACACTATCAAGACACATACACACCACACGTATACACTATCATGACACATACACACCACACATATACACTATCATGACACATACAGACTACTCATATACACTACCATGACACATATACACTACATGTGTACATTACCATGACACATACACACTACTCATATACACTACCATGACACATACACACCACACGTATACACTACCATGACACATACACACTACACGTATACACTATCATGACACATACACACCACAGTATACATTACCATGACACATATACACTACACATACACATTACCATGTATAAAATAAATAGCTAGAAGGATGCTATGGGGAGGGAGGTGGGAGAGGGGTTCAGGATATACATGTACATATACACCCATGGCAGATTCATGTTGATGTGTGGCAAAACCAATACAATATTGTAAAGTAATTAACCTTCAATTAAAATAAATAAATTTATATATAAAAAAATAAAATAAATAGCTAGAAGGAAACTGCTGGAGAGCACAGGGAGCTCTGCACAGTGCTCTGCGGTGACCTAAAGGGGTGGGATGTGGGCAGGGTGTGAGGGAGGCTCAACAGGGAAGGAACGTATGTATACATACAGCTGATTCACTTTGTTGTACAGCAGAAACTAATATAACACTGTAAACCAATTATACACCAATAATAAAATTTAAAAAAATGATCATCAAATGATTGGGTTCAATTTAAAAAAAAATCTCTTTATTATGTATTAAAAAATACTGGAAGGAAAGATAACAAAGTTTCATCTCTGTTTCTTTGTGGATTTGGATAGCATGGATGCTTTAAAAGGCATATTTCTATGTTTTGTTTCTTCAAAAAGTTCTATAATGAACATACTTCATGACAGAGAATCTGAGAACTTGGACTGGAAACCTCGGCTGTACCTAGAGATGACTGGGATCTTGTCCCTGCTCAAGAACTTGGATGATGTGTGACTTTGGTTAAGTCACTTGACATCTCAAAGCCTCAGTCTCTTCATGTGAAAACAGGAATAATAAGATTGCTGTAGGGATTCAACAATATAAGTGAAATATTGAGCACGGTGCCTGAAAAATAGTAAGCTGTTCCAGTTATGAAAGAGACAAGAACCATTTGCATAAGAAAGGATATGAAGAGACTGTACTGGAGGAGAAAAAGACTAAAAGGACAGAAAGGAAGAGAGCTACAATCAGGATACTGAAAGCAGTTTTAAAATTTTATATGAAGGAGACAGGAACAGATGCAAATATGGAATTTAGGGGAAGAAAAAATGTAAAATAAGGCTTTTGGTAAGTTTTATGGAGTGTAAATTAATTCCCCTTTCAACTTCCGTGTCCTCTACCATCAAGAAAACAGTCAGTTGTTCTAATACAAACTTCAGCTTTATGGTAGCCTTGGAGAAAGCTTCTAAAGACCATCACACTTGGCAGAATCCCCACCATGGCTACCTGTCCTTGCCCCACCCCTCATGTGTAACCACATTCAGCCACACTCAGACCTGCTCAAGGCTTGATTCAAAAGGAAGCTTTAGGTCACAAGTCTGAAACTTAATTTTGAAACTTATTGGTCATTAAGATGGCAAGAGGTGCTAACTAACTTATTCTTTAATGTCTCTACTCAGTTCTATTCTCCTTGGTCAAATAGATGAATTAATTACAGACCAAAGGGTCACATCGTGGAGAAAGCTGATCAATGCTTAATGTGCTGAATGAAATGAGGCAATACACTATCAAATGGAAAACATGAGCTGGGAATTATACTGTCTGTGCCTAAA